>NW_004457538.1:326883-349970 GCF_000313135.1 Acanthamoeba castellanii str. Neff
TCGTTGGTGGGTGGTGGGGTGATGGTACATGATGTCGGGATGGCTGTCGAACTCCTCGCGGAACACGCGCACAGTGTCCTCCCACGGACACGTCGGGGCCTGGCCAATGGGGAGGGGAGGGGAGCGGGCGGGGGCGGAGGGCAGTCGTCAGCGCCAATGTCCCCTCTCCCCTCCCCCGCCCGCAACGCCTGGAAGAGGGGAGGGAGAGGAGGGCGGGGGGTACGTACCTGGTTGTGTAGGGGCGTCATGGCGAACACGAACTCCTGGAGGTGGCCAAGAGAGATGGGGGGGGGAGAGAGCGCGCGCGCGCGCGAGAAAAGCGAGTGAGACCCCGCATGTGAAAGTAAGAATATCCTCAATAAAGGGTAGATCGCGATGATGATGGAATGGAATGGTATGGAATAGGACGGGCGTGGTGTTATTACGTAGGGGAGGATGTAGTCGAGGGAGGAGATGTGCTGTCCGGCCTTCACGTAGATGCCCTTGTTCTGCTGGAATAGCCGCAGCAGCCGATCGGCCGACCTGTTGTCGTCGTCGTTGTTGGCACACCACAACGGGCCATTCGCGGCGGAAAGGGAGGGGGGTTCGCACCGCTCGTGCACGAGATGCAATCGCCGCTGCCGCTCCTCCCCCTCGAGTCCTCGGAGGCTCCACTTGTAGTCCAGGGCTATCACCACCGCCTGCACGGCACACGTTGCCCACTCGCGTTGGTACCACCATCCCGCGGGCCACGCGGGAAGTGTGGCGTGTGGCGCAGCGGTGACGGCCGCAGCCAAGCCGCAGCGCTCCCCAAACCACACCACAAAACAAAGGAAGAGGGGGGTACGGTGGCGGCGGCACGCGTAAATCTTGTGGCACGGTCGACGTAGGCCGGCAGCTGGACCCCATCATCATCATCATCATCATGATTGGGGCGGTGGTGCCCCCACGACCACCCGCCCACTACAGCTGCAGTCGCAGTGACGGCCAGCACCCGACCCCACCGCGCACCACCCTCCTTGGGCAAAGGAGCCGTAGCAGCAGCAGCCGTGTGCGCCGGCCTCCCAAGTAGCGGTGCGGAGCTCCGGAGACGACCGGCAGCACCAGGGGCTCCTCTAAGCAATGACAAGGACCCCCCAGCAGCAATGCCTGAGGTCAAGGCCACGCACCGTACCCCACCAGCGCAAAGCCAGGAACTTGCCTTGGCGCGCCACATGGTGTTTTCTTTGGGGTGGCCCACCACAAGGCGAGAACCAACTATTATCATTTCTCTCTTTCCTTCATTTTCATTCTTCCCTGGCGGGAAATGCATGAGTTGTTTTGAAATGGTTTTACAGTTTTTGTTGTTGTGTATGGCCAACAACAAGGAACTGTGGAAGCTCCTGAAGGAGGTATGCTTTTGTTTGTGAAGCCAATTATGCACCACAACTGCAGGACGTTCCTCCAGTACAAGCAGATCCAGGCAGGCAACAAGTACAAGATAAGCAAGAATGGTATGCTCCCCACCAGTATTTCTTATAATTATCCCATTGTGCTGACTGTACTCTCTTCCATCCTTCACTGAGCTCCTCATTGCCTGCCAGAGACATGTACAGTTCCTGAGCAGGCCAGAAAGGTGGCCACACACCTCACAGACAGGGACTTTATCCACCTCAAGAACAATGTGGTAACTGGAGAGTGGGTATGTTCTCCTTTTCAATAGTTCTTGAAAGGCATACACATATGCAATGAATGTAGTCAATTTATGCTCCATTATTTTTATCACATCACATTCACAATGAGTTGCAGTCATTATATGCTAATCTAATTGCTTGCTTTCCTCATCTTAGGATCATCACATCACCTGTGACAAGACAAACTTCTTCTGATCCTCAGCAATCCACACATCAACATCAAAGATGTTATCCCAGAGTTGCAAGAGAGGCTTCAACAGGAGACCCAAAGTGGGTCCACATTGCTCCTCAAGTGCATCAACTGAGTATGTATTTTGTTCATCTGACTTGGTGGCACATGCTCTTCTGACCTGCTTTCCAACCAACAATAAGTCATGTCTTCAACTATCACCAAAGCACAAAGTGTCCTCAACTACACTCCACTTCATGCTACTCCACTTCATGCCTGCTTCCATCTCAACTTCAGCTACCACATCAATAGAGCTTCTGTGCAACCAAAAGAATCCAAGACCAACATCATCACAACAGCATCATCATTCACTCCAACCCAACCAACATCACATCCTGGATTTCAGCAGCCCAGACTGCAGCACATCAACTCACCTCATCCAGTACCTCAACTTCTTCTCAACCTTCACCCCACTCCTCCATCTCAACCTCCACAGGCATTAAAAAAATCATTTAAATGAAAATGGATTTGTGCATGTGTTAGTTTTGTTTGGCTGTGCGAAATGTCTGGTGAGCACAAAAGGTCCGCGGCAAAATGAAGTTCGGCGAACCGCAAGAAGCCGCGGCATAACACCGGACGGAAAACTGACGCAAAAGCGATGGTGCTCCTTCTTAGGCAGTCGATCTCTATGGCGTAGCCTCGACTGCGCGACACGTGGCTCTTTTCATTACTGTTCAGCTCTCCCCATTGGCAGTCAACTAAATTTCCGATTTTAGCCTGTTTTGTGTTCAGCACACGGTTGGCCATTGGTCGCCGTTCCGCCTGTCGGGAGAGGCAGCAGTCGGAGACAAAGCGAGGCCGCCAACGCTAGCCATTTTATTTTTGGCTTGCGTCAACAAACACCTCCCACCGTCACCACCATGCAGCTCCACAGCTCCACACCGCCGACCTACAACCAGTTCGAGCACAGCAACAAGCTCACCGGCCGCGAGCCCACCTCTTCTTCTGCCACGCCCTCGTCGCCGCAGCTTAGTCCTCCCGCGGGAGCCAGCCCGAGCTCGACCAGCCAAGGCCAAGTCCGGGCAGCCAAGGCCGTCACGCCCGCCACCGTCATCGCCTGGTTCGTTCTTTGGGCCTCCTTCCCAACAAGTCACGGTGCTGACTTTGCGTGAAGACGACGAGTTCTAGAACTCGTACATTTCTCCTCTCCTCTTGGCTCACGTTGTGGCGCGCACACACACACAGGCTGCGGGAGCACTACAAGTTGGGCAAGCATGGCTACTCGAAGAAGGCCGCCGTGTTCGCCCACTACCAGGCCCTGTGCGCGGAGCGGGGCGCCGACAGCAGCATCAGCTCCACGTTCTTCGGCAAGCTGGTCAAGCGGGCCTTCCCCGAGATCAAGACCATTCGCAAGGGTCCGCGCGGCAAGGTCGAGCAGTGCTACGACCGCTTGAAGCCCGTCGACCCCGCCAAGGCCTCCCGCGCGCGCTGGCTCGAACGCGTCAACCTCTACCTCGCCGCCCTCCAGGCCTCGGGGGCTCCCCAGCAGCCACCACCGGCGTCACACCCTGCCGCAGCCGCCCGTGCCCAGCCGGACCACCCCCACCACCACCACCACCCAAAGCAGCAACAGCCGCGGCTGCTTCCTCCTCGCGCCTCGCCTCCCCTGCACCAGTCGCACTACTACGCGGCCGTGGAGGGAGGCGCCGGCGTCGGCCAGCCGGACCACCACCACCACCACCACTACGCCAGCAGCCTGGACGGCGGCGGCGGCCACTACCTGGCGTCCCTGCTGCCCTCCTTCGATTCGCCCTCGCCGTCTTCGTCGTTTGCCTCATCACCGGCCCCTTCCTCCCCCTCCACCGAGCTGGCCCAGACGACGCCCCACGACCACGACCACCACCATCAGGACCCTCACGACTACGCGCAGCAGCAGCAGCAGCAGCAGCAGCCGCCGTACCGCGGGTACGCGAGCTTCGAGTCCGTGCAGCCCGCCGGCGCCTACGGTGTCGCGGCCCGCCAGGACAACACCTCGTGGCCGCAGCCGCCGCAGCAGCCCGGACTCTCGGCCTACATGCCGGCGGCCACGATGGGCCACCACCATCGCCACCATCACCGCCAGGTGGCCGCGGGACCCTACACGACCCTTCTCGCTCAGGAGCCCTCGCCTCTCTACGCGGACCACCACCTCGACCACGCCTCCTTTGCTCTCTACCTCTAGAGGTCGAGAGAAGAGAGAGAGAGAGAGGTTCACCCTCTCCATATTTATTGCACGGCCTGCCCTGTCCAGATGGCTCGGCAGACCTGCGACATTATGTACATTCACACTCGTCCCCCTCCAACATACGTAGCGTATCAAATATATAATTATTTATCATGCCAAAAGAAAAGCACCCGCAAACCCGTGCGTGGGGGAGGGGGGATAGTCACGAGCTCGCCACCTGCTGCTGCTCGGCCGAGAGCTTGCGGTGGTGCTTGCTCACCTCGGAGCCCTCCCAGTGGGCATTGCCCAGGGGCTCGAAGAACTGCTCCCGCACGGCCACCAGGCACTCCTGCTCCGCCTGGTGTGGTTTGGGGGGGGGGCACCAACGGTGCGCCACACATACGTACAGCACCGAACGCAATCAGCTGCTGCGCGTATGAGTGTGAAAGAGAAGGGAGGGGTTGGGGGTGAGAGGTGCACGTGCCTCGGAGAGGCCGTTGAGGAGGACGTTGAGATTCTGCTCCATCTCCGGCCTGCGCACCGTGCCCACGAGGGTGGTGGTCACCTAACCACCACCACCACCACCACCAGCCACCACCACCACCACCACCAGCCACCACCACCACCACCAGCCACCACCAGCCACCACCATCGGTTGCACACGGTTGGCAAACACTCGACCGAGAGCTGAAAGAAAGGAGAGCGGAGGCCAGTGAAGAAGGGGAGAGAGAGGTGTAGCACGCGCACCTCGTCGCGGGCGAAAGCAAAGTGGAGGGCGAGCTTGCTGATGCTCACGCCCTTGGCGCGGCAGTACTCGGCCGCCTCCCTGCACGCCCGCTTGAGGCCATCGGAGGCCGGATGCCACGCCGGCGGGCCGGCGTCGGTGAGCAGACCCATCGACACGGGCGCCGCGTTGATCACCCCTTGGGAGGCAAGAGGAGGATAACCACGCGTGTGGGGGCCAAACAACAACAACAGCACGAGGAGGAGGAGGACCATTCATTTATACAGCGCCACATGTGGCGGTGGGGGGGAGGAGAGGAGCGTACCGACGCCCCGCTCGTGGAAGTAGGGGAGGTAGGCGAGGAGGGTGGTGTCGTGCAGGGTGCAGCGCGAGTAGGACAGGACCGTGTCGATCTGGATGTGCGGGTTGGCCACGGCGTTACGCTCGATCACCTCCCTTGATACACCCCCCCCCCACACCAACCAACCAACCAACCAAACGACGCGGCGAGCGGACCATCAGTGAACCGACTCTGCTCCGCACACCGCCCACAACGGGAGAAAAGAAGCCCGTGGAAGGGAGAGGGGAGTGGGGTGGGTGGGGTACTTGAGTTTGTCGAGCGGGTAGCCGGTGATGCCGATGAAGCGGGCCTTGCCGCTGGCCCTGATCTGGTGGAGCGCGGGCAGGGTCTCCCGGATGATGACGTCGAGCGAGGGCGCAAACTCCAGGTCGTGAACCTGGATGACGTCCACATAGTCGACCTGGAGCAGGCGCAGACTGTCCTCCACCGAGCGCAGCGTGCGCTCGTACGAAAAGTCGAACATCTTGGCGGCCTCCAGCTCGTAGCGGCCCACCTGCTCCCCGACCACCACCACGTCCACGACCACCACGACCACGACCACGACCACCACGACCACCACGACGACCGCACGTACGTACGTACGCATGTGCGACTCCACCAAAACGCGGCACTTCGTTGATACAGTATAGTGGCCGGGGTAGGGCAAGGCGCCTACCTTGGTGGTGATGTAGTAGGCCTCCCGCGGAATCCCACTTAGCAACCGGCCCAGCCGCCTGCCGCCAGCCGCCACCAGCAAGAACCACCAGCGACATCATCATCATCCTCACGTGTTGGTTTGGTTGGCCGGCCCCATGGTCGATGGCGAGGGAAGAGGGGACTAGTGGGGGTGGGGGGCGCACTCTTCGGACTTGCCCTGGCCGTACCAGGGCGCCGTATCGATGAGGTTCACGCCGCGCTTGAGCAGGGTGTGCAGCACCAGACGAGCCTCTTCCTCGTCGACTGCGCCGTAGAGAGCCCCGAAGCTCGTGCCCCCCACCGAGAGCGCCGACGCCTGCGCCCGAGGAGACACGCGCACATGCACACACACAACACACACTCTCACTGAGTGCCGGCTTCCAGGTGCAGCCCCGCCACAAAAGGGAGGAAGGGGGCGTACACGAAGGCCAGTGCGGCCCAGCTCTCGGAAGAAGCACGATGGCAGGAACGTGTCCGGGTCGTGGAACCCCTCCACGAAGGTGGCCACAGACGCAGCAGCAGCAGCAGCAGCAGATGGGTAAGTAGCCGTGGCGCTCATCGCACGAGCTTGGTTTGCTTTGCTTTGTGTTCTTTTGTTTTTCACAGGTTTTATTTACTTTTTTTGCAGGCATTAATCCGAATTAAGATCTTGGGCGGTCGAGCCTGCCAGGCGGGCCATCAGGGCGTGATGGACGCAGTGCGACAACTGGGAGCGCAGCGGCGCGGGTAACCACCAAGCTCACATCAGTCCGCAAATGACCTACACCTGACGCAAACGATAGTGTCAGCTAAATCAAAAAAGACTGTAAAAAAGCGGAGGAAAAGGAGGGTCCTCAGATAGAAGTAATGAGTATCGATCACAGTGATTCAGTGAGATTCCCACTTCAGTGTTACATCCTTGTGCCGGTTGTTCATCTTGGGAGATGTGAGTTTTAGGTACCTAGGTCTGTGAATTGCTGGCCAAGGTGGCCGACGGGCGAAACTTCAGGACATGGCGAAGGGAGGAGTTGAAAAGATTGGGGAGGTCCGGGCAGTGGAGCGTAACAAAGAAGAAAGAAGAGGCCTTGGCGCAAGGTCCCGCCTCCGTCACTTATTTAAGGTGGCGGGAAATGGCGCCAAAGTGTTGGCGCCAAAAACCTCTGCGAAAAACAAACAAGCAGAAATCAGGAGTGGAAGCGGACCAGGATGGAGAGTCTCAACAAAAAGAAGAATGCCCTCGATTTTGCCATGTTTCTCAAAGAGATTGGTTATAGCTCCACAGCCCGTGCTCAGGATTTCGAGTGGCTGTTCGACTACCCCTCCACCCGGCCCTTTCTCAAGTTTCTCGCAAGCTCCATAAGTAGCAGCAAGAATGTTTTGTCGAGCGACGAAGTGTCTCAGTACGATGCAATCCTCTTTTATTATTATTGTTATAATGATTTAGTTGAAATAGTAACTCTCCGCCTCACTCACCGTCGACTTTTCACGCTGCAGCTGTCGAGGCATTCCGCCAAAGGACTACAAAACGGTGCCTCCTCTCCTCCTGCACCTTTGTCCGACAGTGTAGGGGCTCAAGAGTTTTCTCCCAGGGAGCCGAGTTGGAAGAGGCACTACTTCGACTGGACCGTCTAGACGATGATGCAGAGCAGGAGAGCGAAGCCGAACTGCTGCGGTACTTGCACCTTCTTGAAGACCAGCGCTAGCCGACACATTTTCGCGCATGGTCCTTACATACCCAGGAGGGCATTGCAGGGGCGAGGTGGATGCCATGGAAGCCGAGGTGCAACGCCTCCAGAACCGGCTCAGTGCCCTGGAGTCCAAGCGCGACAAGCTCCACACGCTCTCGTCTGGCTGCCAGCGACAAACGGCGGCCCTCGTGACCGAAGAGCAAGAACATCGAGACCACGTACTCAAGGTGGAGAAACAGCTGGCGAAGGAGTATGACGAAGTACTTCAACTCTTCTGACCTGAGACGAGCAGCCGCCGCGCGCGCGTGTGTGCGTGTGTGCGCGTGTGCATGACACTCACTGCCATTGTGCGGCACACCGTGCTGCCTGCGTCTCGGTAAAGATGGGGAGCGCGTTGACAGAGCTGGCGAATGTCGTGGAGCCGCTGTTCCTCGGTCTCGAGGGGCAGCTCGACGAGGGCGAATGCGGCAAAGAAAACGTGCGGGCTTCTACACCGCAACCTACGGCCTACGCTGTCGGGACCTGCTCCCTGCCCTTCACCCCGCTGCATGCGATCGCCCTCGACGAGTACGTGGCGCTCGAAAAGAGCCTCGCCAGCAAGGTAGAACCCCCACATCTTTTCTGCCCATCAACGCGGGCGCGCGCGTGTGTATGCATACACCTCTATGCGCCTGGCTGACCTCGACGGGCGCGCACGGACCAGCTCCGCGGGCATTTGCGAGCTCTCAACCGTCCGCGTGGCAGCTCCTCCCCGGCTTCTGAAACAGAACGCACGCGCTATTTGTCGCACGAGGACTTCAACCCCGAAGTCCAACGACTCAAGAGAATGCACGTGTCCCTCCCCACGTTGGGTCCCTCTCTCTGTCTCTCTCTTTCTCTCCTGCTGGGGTCCTCCCCTTCTAACCTCTCTCTCTCTCTCTGCCGGCAACTTCAGTTTCCCTCTCGGCGAAAGCAAGTACGTGGAGGCCCTGATGGAGCTGAGCCGGGCCAGAGGCTCCTTTTCGGCGTTGCAGACGTTCGGCGCGTCGCGCTATGCCGACATGTCCGACCTTGCCGTCAAGTACGCCCCGCGAACGCGTGACCGAAAACCGTTTAATCCGTCGTCCGTGGTCTCTCTTTTGACGCATGCGGTCGGGTTCGGGTTGCGTTTGGGCGAGCAGACAGCGAATAGCGGAGGTCGAAGGGGCGCTGGCCAAGATGGACGAGACCATCGCTCGCCACAAGCAGAAGACCCTGCCCCAGCTCTGGAACGCGCTCTCGGCATTGAGAGTGCTGCCCGTCCTGCACGCCGACTACGACGCCAAGCTCGAGCGACAAGGCAAGCGCAGCCACGTGCTGGATCGGGTGCGTGATTGGTTTGATTCTGCGCTTTGAGTTTGCTTTCGAGAAATTGGCTGTTTATCGCGGCAGCCTCGCTATGCTAACGCCTGTGCACCTCGATGACCATCGGCGTCGTCGTAGGCCGCCACCGTGCTCGTGGGCCAAGAGGCGCGGCACAAGCTGCTGCACGCGGCCATGCAGCAGGAGCGCGAGAGACAGCGCCAGCTGTACGGCCTCATGTCGTCCCTCCTGAGCGAACTCACTGATCATGCTGCCGCACTCCAACGCACCTTGGTACCCACCCACCTACCCACCCACCCACCCACCCGCCTACCCACGTAATCGATCCGGGGCAAGTTATTTTTCTTAACGCTCCGGCCATATGGTGCAACACGTCGCTCTCTCTCGCCTCTCTCTCTCTCTCTCGTTATCCAGGGCTTCGTCTCGCGCACGCCGGGTGCTCTCTCAGGGGCGGCTGGTGTCGATCCCACCATGGCGCGCGTGGACCAGTTGCTAACAAACGGCAGCACCGCCCCTTGGCCGTCCCCACACGCGGGCGAGTCGTCCACCACCACCAGCAGCAGCAGCACTACCGCTATTTGTGGTGGTAGCGACGCGGCTCTGGTGGAATCGGCGCACGTCCTGGTACAGCGGCTGTCTGCCGCGCATGCTGTGATGCACGCGCTGCGCACGGCTCAGGAGAGGACTCTCGCAGAAGCGTACGTGTGGCCTGCAGCGTCCCCCCCCCGCGCGGAGAGGTCGAGCATTGGCTGCCCCCCCCAACCCATGGCTGATGCTGCTGCTTGAGAGGTGCGTGCCACTGACTCTGTGCTGACTTACGCAACCATTTTTTTTAAAAAAAATCCACACCCGTGCAGGGAGCAGCAGGCCAACCAGATATGCGCTCTCGCGTGCCCCCCTGGAGCCCAAGACCACGTGCAGCTCACGTCGCCCGTACCACTACTGCTCCATCTCTTTCTCTCTCTTCAGTGCCGCGTTTTGATTCCCCGCTTCCTTGTCGCCGTCCGTTGTTGTTGTGCTGATCATCTCTTATGTTTGTGTATGTATGGCGGTGGTGGTGGTGGGTGGCTGGTGGTGGGTGGGTGGGTGGTGGTGGTGGTGGTGGTGGTGGTGGTGGTGCACATCCGCCAGGCGATGCGGCATGGCGTCGATAAGCTCGAGGCGGCCCTCCACGAGCTGCAGATCGCTGTGGACGGGGTGGCCGGGGACTACAAGATGAAGCAGACGGTACTGCTCCACCTCCCCGAGAATGGGGAATCCGCGCATTTCCTGTATCTGGCGCCCACAAGGTGGTGATCCCCCCCCCAATGCATGCCCCCCTCCCGCAACAGGCGCTTCAGCACAACGCGAAGGAGGCTGCCGTGGAGAGGGACCTGTTCGAGCGCTTCTTCACCGACGCCTACGTGCCCCTGTAAGTCATGCTCCTCGAGCGACCCA
This sequence comes from Acanthamoeba castellanii str. Neff, assembly GCF_000313135.1. Lineage (NCBI taxonomy): Eukaryota > Discosea > Longamoebia > Acanthamoebidae > Acanthamoeba > Acanthamoeba castellanii. Next base: position 337,113 of record NW_004457538.1, read on the forward strand.
CACACACACAGCAACGCACAGCAACACACACATCCACAACACGGCACCCACACCCCATCCCCAGAGGGGACCCCTCCCAAAAATTGGGGAAGGCCATCGGCCGCCTGTGGGTGTGTGTGTGTGTGTGTGAGTTGTGTGTGTGTGTGTGTGTTGTGTGTGTGATGGTGCACCTCCCAAATTTTAAAGTTATGGTGGTGGGGTGTGGTTGTGTGTGTGATGGTGGTCGTCAGACGGCTCCTCGGGGAAGACCGAGCAGGAGAAATCGAACTCGACGGTGAAGGTGGTGTTGACGAGGTTCTTGTTGGAGAGCAGTTGGTAGGTGCCCGGCTTGAGCAAGGGCGGCGTCGAGGTGGTCGTGCCGCGCTCCAGCAGCACGTCCGGCACGGGCTGCGGGCCGCTGAAGGAGGCTCTCGACCGAGGTGACGCGGTAGAGGCCGGGCTCCTGGATGACGATCTCGAGGGTGTTGCCCGGCCGGAGCGCGGCGTAGTCCCAGCGCGTCTGGATCTGCTTCACGCGGGCGACGTCGGCCGGCACGTCGAGGCGGTACATGATGAGCGTGTAGGTGGCCCGCCTGCAGGTTGGTGATGGCCAGCCTCTCGCCCGTCTCGAGCGTGTCTCGCAGGATGATGACCTCAAAGTCCTTGATCGTCGCCGCCGTCTGCGCGAAGGGCAGGAAGCAGCACTGCGTGTTGTTGCCGCCGCACACGCCGCACAAGTCGCGTTTGGTATCCGACCACGGGACGCGTCGCAGCCCGCGCACTGCGTGTTGTTGCCGCCGCACTCGTAGCACTGGTCCAGCTGACCCGCCGGGCACGAGCACGCCGGGTCGGTGATGACGTGCTGGCACCAGGCGCGAGTTCAACGCCGACAGGGACTGCGCCGGCCAGTACTTCTGCCGCCGACCCACACCTCGCAATCGGCCAGCACGGCGGTGCCGTTGCACACGCTGGCGCAGTTCTGCCACGAGTTGGGCACGAAGCCGTCGCCTGGGACGTAGCACGCGCTGCAGTCGTCCCGCGTCGCGTTGCCGAAGCACCGCGCCTGGCAGTCCTTGTCGGCATTGGGCACAACGCCGGTGGTGCCCTCGACGCACTTGCCGCAGTCGTCGACGTGGGCCGAGCCCTTGCAGACGTTGTTGCAGTCGACCGTGTAGCCGCTGCCGTTGTAGTAGGCCTCGGGCGTGACGCACACACCGCACGGGTTGTAGCGCGCGGTGCCGTTGCACGCGCCCAGGCAGTCCTTGAACTCGTTCACGTCCCTCCCGGACGAGCCGCCCACGCACACGCCGCACTCCACGGTCGCGCTGCCGAAGCACAGGCTGGCGCAGTCCAGCTCGTTCGCCGCGCAGCAGGTGCCCCACTTGTCCACGACTCCGCCGCACGAGGTGGCCTGCCGCTCGGCCGCCGCCATCGCGGCCGTGCCACTTGTCTCGTCCTGGTCGAACCGCTTGGGAGTCGTGCCGTTGTTGAAGCCGCACACCTCGCTCTCCCTGATGGCGCACACGCCCGCGCAAGTCGTTGACATTGGACTCTACTCACACGACACACATGACACACATGACACACACGACACACACGACACACACGACACACACGACACATGTGGTGTGTTAGAGGGCCGACAATGCATAGGGAGCGAATGCTAATGAATGAATGAATGAATGAACGAATGACTAAATGACTGACTGAAGGAAGGAATGGCATACGTCGAGTCCGGAGGTGCCGCCGACGCAGCGCAGGCATTCGTTGATCCGGGCCGTGCCGCCGCACACGCCGGCGCAGTCGACCTTGGCGGTGCCCAGGCACACGCCGGTGCAGTCGCGCACGGCGTTGCCGTTGCAGGTGCCGCGCAGTCCATGCCGTGGGAGACGTCGAGGCCAGTGTTGCCGCCGATGCAGTGGCCGCACGGGTTGAGCACGCGCGGGCCGCCGCACTCGCCGGCGCAGTCGGTCAGGTAGGCGTGTGTGTCGCGGTTGGCGCCGCATTGGCCGCAGAACTGGGGTGGAGCCGTTACATATGCCCATGCAGTCCTTGGCGAAGCCCGCGACGCGGCCGGTGGAGCCGCCCGTGCAGAAGCCGCACTCGTCGATGGTGGCGGTGCCGTTGCACACGCCGGCGCAGTCCTTGGCCTTCTCCGGGTCGTAGGCGTCGACGAACGGGTCATAGCACACGTTGCACGCGTCGCGGCGCGCACGGCCGCGCGGGGTGCCCTTGCAATCGAGGCACGAGAGGCCGTTGCCGCCGCACACGCCGCACGCGTCCTTCTGGGTCGGACGGGTCGACGATGATGGTGCCGTGGAGGGCCGGGTTGTTGGAGTCGTGCCACACGTAGAGGCCCGGAGCGCGGCCTATCCGCCGTCGTCGTCGTCGTGGTCGTCGTCATGGTCGTCCTGCTGCTGGTAGTCCTCGTAGTAGGATAGCAGCTCCCGCTTGCGCTGGGCCGCGGTCTGCTGCACCTCGGAAGCAACGGTCGAATTGGCTGCCTCTTCGGCGAGCAGCGCGCTGAGGTGGTCCAGCTGCCGCTTGCGCGAATCCAGCATCGACAGTGCGAGCTTGCGCAGGGAGAACGCCGGCTGCAGCTGCGCCCCCGCCGGTGTTGAGCCGAGCAGCGCCTTGCCGCGGTTCTTGGCATTGCTGCTGCGGCGGTGGTTCTTAAGCAGCTGCTGGGCCGCCGCGTGGCGCCTCTGCTCCTCGAGGATGGCCTGGCGGGGCGCGTCTCGCACTCACTCAGGCGCCGCGCCGATTGGTCGGTCGATAATTCGAAATCCTCCTGGTGGTCGTCGTGTTCCGGCGCAGCAGATGCCGTTCATGACAAAGTCCTCCACCAGCTCCTCCTCGTCGTCGTCATCGCCGCCAACGTAGTGGCTCTCGCTGCGGCGCCTCTCCTGGCGTGCCTGGCGCAGGCCACGAAGGCGCGCCTCCGATACGCGGCGCATCGGTTCGTCCACGCGCCTAGGTGGGTGAGTGTAGTGCTGATGATGGTTAGTTGTAAGAAGATCATCGTCATCGTCATTGGCATCGTCATCGTCATCGTCATCGGCATCATCATCGTAAGAGATCAGAAAGAAAGCGCACCAGCCGGGGAAACGGGAAAGGCCGAGCATGTCGTCGTCGTCGGCGATGACGAAGTAGTCGGCCGTGGCCGCGGGCATGGACGAGGAGGAGGAGCTCGGTGTGGTCCTTCATGACGAGCATGGAGGTCATGTACTTTTGGACGTAGGCGTTGACGGTGTCGTCATCGAGGGTCATCGGGGGCACCTCGCCGTGGATGTTGAAGCCGCGGTTCTTGAGGGTCTCGAGCTCGAAGGTGGGCGCGCCCAAGTAGTCGTAGACGACGCCGGTGATCTTGACGGTCCAGTCGAGCATGTTCTCCCACACGACCATGTCGCCCACCTTGACCCGGCGGGTCTTGCTCGAGGCGTCGTCGCCCAGGCGCACGTAATGGACGCTGGCCTGCAACGGGCGGCGCACGCAGCAGGTGGACCCATCGCCGCCGCACTTGCCGCAGATGTCGACGGTCTTGCCGGAGAGGGGCACGCCGTCGCAGCCGGCGCAGAGGCTGTTGTCGCCGCCGCACACGCCGCACACGTCGACCTCGCCGAAGCAGGCCACGTTGACGGTCTGGACGACGTGCGAGATGATGTTGTCGGGCGACGTGTCGAAGCCCGAGTGGAGGATGACGGCGTGGAGCTCCTGCTGGCCGTAGAGGGTCGTGTTGCGGGTGTCCCAGTAGGCCGAGAGCGTGTAGCGAGTGGTGCTGATCACGGAGCCGCGGATGCGCGGCACGGTGATGGTCGAGATGAGCCGCCCGGAGCCGCCCACGGCGACGTGCCACAGCTGCACGAGCACATTCTGGCGCGTGAAGGTGTCGCCCAGCACCGTGACCGACACGTCGTAGCCCTGCGTCCACCTGTTGCCGGTGCCGCCCTTGACGGCCTTGACGCCCACCGTCTTGTCCAGCGCCACGTTCTGGAGCGTGTAGCCGTTGTCGCGCAGGTTGTGGAACTCGAGGCCGTAGCCGAGGTTGTTGTCCTCGTGCGTCTCGTCGATCTCGTCGTCGTCAATCGTCGCGTGGATGTTGTTGGTGCCGTCGAACTTGAACAGGAATGACACGTTGCGCTGGCCCTGCGCCTGGATGATGTTGACCCGCGTCGCCCCGATGAGCGTGCGGCCCGGGAAGAAGCACGTCAGGTCCAGGCAGTTGTCGGGGCTGCCGTGCCACAGCGACACGCTCACGTCGGAGGCCTGCACCATGGCCTTGTTGGGCACCCTCACCGTCAGCTGCACCACCTCCCCCAGCTTGGGGAACCGCGGCGACGCCACCACCTGCTTTGTCAGCATCGTGCGGTCCCTCTTGAACGTCGTCCACCCTAATATATATATTAGGGTGTACATTAGCATGTTGATCAACACGTTACACGCCAACCAAAGAGAAAGAGAAAGAAAGAAAGAGAAAAAGAAAGAAAGACGTTGCCGAACACGACGGCGATCTTGGCGTTGAGCTGGAACCCGTGCGCGTTGGTCTCGGCGCTGGCCGTCTCGCGCGTGATATCGAACGACGACACGACGCCCTCGATGTTGGACAGCTGCGAGAAGGAGCCCGCCCCGTGGAAGGTGCCCGGGTTGACGATCATGTCGGCCCCGTCGAACAGGTTGTAGTGCGTGGGCGGCGCATTGAGCACTGCGACCAGCTCCGGCACGCCCTCTAAGCGCACCGTGCTGGGCTCGCCCACGCGGAAGCTGAGGCCGTAGAGGTTGCCCACGGTGAGGGCCATGTTGTTGAGGGTGGGCGTGTCCAGCTCCTCGCCCTCCTGGTAGTGCGGCCCGCGGTAGCAGTGGCGGCCGTTCACCGCGAACGGGTCGTCCACGTTGGGCTGCGCCGTGAGGCTGGTGAGCATCACCTTGTTCACCGCCGGGTCGGCCGTCGACGTGTACTCGACGGCCACCAGCAGCTCGTTGGCGTAGGTATCGTGCCGATCGCCATCCGCAGCTCACGGCTCCTCGTCGGCGCGGCGCTCGTGTCGACGAGACCCAGCGGCAGCTCGTACTCGAAGCGGCCGAAGAGCTCCATGCAGTCCAGGCGGCGCACTTGGTGCCGGTGCCGGGCCATCTGGTCGGTGGTGAAGGCCAGCACCACCTCGGCGTCGCCGTCGTCGTCCAGGTCGCCGGAGACCATGCGCAGGTTGATCCGCTGCGCAAAGGCCAGGTCGGCGCCCCACAGGGCCGGGCTCGAGGCCGGGTAGGCGGTGAGGACCTTGGTATGCTTCATCGGGAACTCGTCCTCGGTCTGGTCGATGGCGTACAAGTACACCCGCACCTCGCCGTCATCGGCCACGCCCAGCGCCAGCTCGCTCGACCGGGAAGGATGGGCTTCCGGGGGATGGGCAGGGGCGTGGCGGCGTCGAAGAGGTTGCGCATGATGGCGGCGCGGTCGAAGCAGCCGCAGGCCTGGAGGTTGGTGCGGCTGAGCTTGTTGTTGCCGGTGCCCCAGATCCTCTCGTCGTCGATGGCGAGGTCCCACAGGAAGACCTGCAGCGCGCCCGTGGTGCCGTCGATGCAGCCAAAGACCAGCTCCGGATAGCCGCCTTTGTCAAAGTCGCCGGTCTGCATCTCGATCTGGCCCCCGAGCACGATGGGCGAGCCGCCGATGGTGAAGTTCTTGTAGACGGCCGCCGGTTGGCCGCGATGTAGGTGCAGGCCGCGTAGAGGGGGCCGCCCTGGTAGCCGAAGAGGGTGATGGTCTCGTCCTTCCAGTCGTTGTCAAAGTCAGCGCTGGCGCTGGCCATGAGCATGCGCTTCTCCACGGGCGGCGCGTCGGTGGACTTGAACGCGGCGTTGGAGTCGGCGCACTTGGCCTTGGCCATGAGCGCCTTCTTGGGCCTCACCGTGACCACGGCAGCTCGCGCTCCTTGGAGTGGTGCTCCCTGTCGCGCCTCTTCTTACCATTCGTCGACGAAGAAGAGCCGTCGCTGCTCTTGGACTGCGAGCTGGCGCTGTCCTCGTCGGTGAGCAGCGAAGTCTGGTCATGCCGAGGTGGGGGTGACTGCGCTAGTGACTACGGGACCTCTGGCGAAGCTGTCGTGGCCGGAGTTGTACCTGTTGTACGGCAACTATGGGTTTCGGGATGACCCAAAGGAAGGCAGCGAGGCTGAATAGCGATGGCACACTCCCAGAAAAAAGTCCCTGTAAAAGGCAGTTTCACATTGATATCGCCCGTGTGGTTGGGTGATGAGTTTCTGGGATGGTGTTCTCCTGTCCCTTGGTTGGCAAATTCTCCCCCAACAATGAAACAATGCTCTTATTCACTTTTCACCAGGCCTTAATCTCATTTCAACAGGTCCCATGAACTGCACCTGATAGTTGAGCTTGTACTTGACATTGAACAGAGGGAGAGCTGTAGGTGCTTCCTCAACATGTTGGTAGCTGGGTGGCCCATACATGGTTCAGACAACTACAGTGGACAACATTACCTGTTTTATTTGTTGCACTTTTGATCCCAGTGCACGGTGCTTTGCGCAACTGTCAGCTTCACCCACAGAAAAAGATGTCATCACACGCAGTAATGGTGTTGTGGCACAAAAGAACACCTCACTGGTGCTCCGCGTAGGCCTCGGGGGAGGGGCAGGTGCAGATGAGGTTGCGGTCGCCGTAGGCGTTGTCGATGCGGGACACGGCGGGCCAGTGCTTGTGGACCTTGGTCCAGGGCGCCGGGAAGGCGGCGCGCTCCCGCGTGTAGGGGCGCTCCCACGTCTCACCGCACACAACCTGGTGGCACGACACACACGACACACACGACCATGGCTCGGGGGGTCAGCTTTGGTGGTCGAGTTGCGGGGGGGGGCAGGGCGGGGACATGGTGCCGCACCTTCTGGGTGTGGGGGGCGTGGTGGAGGGGGTTGTTGTCGCGGGGCAGCTTGCCCTCCTCGATCTCCTTGATCTCCTCCCGGATCTTGATGAGCGCCGTCACGAACCGGTCGAGCTCCTCCTTGGACTCGCTCTCGGTGGGCTCGATCATCAACGTGCCCGCAATCGGGAACGACAGTGTGGGGGCGTGGAAACTAGGTGCACGCACGCACGCACGCACGCACGCACGCACGCACGCACGCACGCACACACACACACACACACCGTCAGTGATTTGGGTGTATTCGCGACGTGGCGTGGCACCAAAAAAAAAAGGCGAACCCGTAGTCCATGAGACGCTTGGCGACGTCCTCGGCCTCGACGCCGGTGGCGGCCTTGAACGGTCGGATGTCCAGGATGAACTCGTGCGCCACCTGGTTTTTCGGACGAACAAGATGAGCAGCCGCGACCTTGAGTCCATATATAATATAATATATAAAGGCGGTGGTGTAGAGGTCGTGCGCGCGTGGCATCGCAGCGTACCATGCCCTGCTTGCCCATGTACACGATGGGGTAGTGGTCCTTGAGCTTGGCCGCCATGTAGTTCGCGTTCAGGATCGCCACCTGGAGAGCACACGCACGCACGCGCGGGGGGGAGGAGGCGGCGGCGGCGATGTGAGCCAACGCAAAGCCAAGCGGGCGCTCGAGCAGAAAGGCCGCAAGCCAAGACGCGGTGGTGGGGGGTGAGGGGTGGGGGGATGCGAACCTCGGTGGCCTTGCGGAGTCCCTGTGCGCCCATGAGCTTGATGTAGACGTAGGGGATGGGCAGGATGGCGCTGCTGCCGTAGGGGGCCGCCGAAATGGCACCGATCGACTTGGGTCCTCCCTGTGCGTGGTGTGCGCCCATTTAGCCTCTTGATGGCGGCACGCACGGCACACACTACACACACGGCGAGAGAGCTGTATTGGGGGGGGGCATACCACAGGCACGAGCGGGCTGTTGGGCAGGTGCGGGGTGAGGTGCTTGGCCACACCGATGGCGCCCACGCCGGGGCCGCCGCCACCGTGCGGGATGCAGAAGGTCCTGCGGCGGGGCACGGGCGGGTGAGTTGAGTGGGCTGTTGCGCGAGACCACCCACCAACCACCACCCACCGCCCACTACTTGGGGGGGGAGGACGCACTTGTGGAGGTTGAGGTGGCACACGTCAGCGCCGATGTTGCCCGGCGACGTGAGCCCCACCTGGGCGTTCATGTTGGCGCCGTCCATGTAGACGAGGCCGCCGTTGGCGTGGATGACGTTGCAGATGTCCACGATCGACTCCTCGAACACGCCGTGGGTGGACGGGTAGGTGACCATCAACGCGGCCAGCTTGTCCTTGTGCTACTCTCACGCATACATCGTGTGTCGTGTGTGTGCGTGTGTGGGTGTGTCGTGTGTGTGTGTCGTGTGTGTCGTGTGTGTCGTGTGTGTCGTGTGTGTCGTGTGTGTCGTGTGTGTCGTGTGTGTGCACGCAGTGGAAGCAGCGTGGTGGTGAGAACTGGAACGTTGGGAGGGGGGGTGGTGGTGGCTGGTGGTGGCTGGTGGTGGGTGGTCTCACCTCCTCGGCCTTCTTGCGGAGCTCGGCTACGTCGATGTTGCCGTCCTTATCGCACGGCACGATCACCACCTTCATGCCTGCGCGAGGCACCCACATCCATCCATCCATCCAATCCATCCATGCATGCATGCATCCATCATCAGCAAATGCGCGGATGGCAGGAGGTTGCTTGTGATGGGGGGTGGGTGGGAGCACGTGCCGGCCATGACGGCGGTGGCGGGGTTGGTGCCGTGGGCGGAGGTGGGGATGATGCAGACGTCGCGCTGGTTCTCCCCGCGGGTCTCGTGGTACTTCTTGATGCACAGCAGGCCCGCGTACTCGCCCTAAATAGATAGTGGTCGGGTGCGGTGGTGGTGGCCAATCACGGATTAGGCGACGACGGCCAACGGCATGCAATGGCATGGGTGGAATGCGCAGAGGGGGGGGGCATTACCTGAGCGCCGGCGTTGGGCTGGAGGGAGACGGCATCGAATCCGGTGATGTTGGAGAGGAGGCTCTCGAGCTCCTTGTGCATTTCGATCGAACCTGTGGACGCCCCCACCCCCGCTGTCAGCCACCGGGCCTCGCTTCCATGGAAGGCCAAAGGGGAAGGAATTCGATCGAAGGAAGAGGAATTCCTTTGGGGGGGGGCAGTGCAGGCGTACCCTGGGCCTGGTCGAGGGGCACGAACGGGTGGAGCTGGGAGACCTCGGGCCAGGTGATGGGGAACATCTCGCTCGTGGCGTTGAGCTTCATGGTGCACGAGCCCAGCGGGATCATGGACGTGTTGAGGCCCAGGTCCTTCGACTGCAGCCTGAAGAGGTAGCGGAGGAGCTCGTGCTCGGTGTGGTACGAGTTGAAGATCGGGTGGGCCAGGTAGCCGCTCGCGCGCTGGTGCGCCGAGAGGTCCCCGAGCGCGCGGGAACCGCCGGACTGGACCGCGGCGAGGAGCTGCTCGAGCGACACGCTGCCCTCCTTGCCCGTCTTGGCCTTGGTGAAGTCGTGTGTCGTGTGTCGTGTGTCGTGTGTCGTGTGTCGTGTGTCGTGTGTCGTGTGTCGTGTGTCGTGTGTCGTGTGTCGTGTGTCGTGTGTTTTACGTGTGCGTTTTGCGTGTGTGTTAGCGAACCACCGTACGCACAAAGACAGCGTTGGCGCATAAATACCCTTCTCGAGGGCGGCCTGCACGACGGCGTCGGCGCCTCCCTCACCGGCGTGGACCGTGAGGGTGTCGAAGAACTCGTTGCCTTGCAACTGCAGCACACGCACAACCGGTTGGATAAGTTGTTGTTGCGGATTGGCTGCGAGAGAAATGGAATTATTATGGCGGGTGGATGGGTGGGGGCGTGTTACCTGGTAGCCGGCCTGGCTGATGCCCTGGGCGAGCACGCGGGTCATGGTGTGCACGCGCTGGGCGATCTGCTTGAGCCCCTCGGGGCCGTGGTAGACGGCGTACATGGCGGCCATGTTGGCGAGCAGGGCCTGCGCCGTGCAGATGTTGGACGTGGCCTTCTCGCGGCGGATGTGCTGCTCGCGCGTCTGCAGCGACATGCGGAGCGCCACCTCGCCCGTCACGTCCTTCGACACGCCGATGATGCGGCCGGGCATGTTCCTGCGCCGCCACAACAACAAATGATATTTATTCTCCATTATAATAATAACAATAACAATAATAACAATACCTATTAAGAATTAATAATTAATAACGAGACCGGGCGTACCGCTTGTACTTGTCGGCGGTGGCGAGGAAGGCGGCGTGGGGGCCGCCGTAGCCCATGGGCACGCCGAAGCGCTGCGCGGAGCCGAACGCGATGTCGACGCCAAATTCACCTGGCCACCCGCGGCGCGCCCAAACGGAGTGATGAGCCCATCATCGCCGTCATGCTATTGGTGGGCGTTCTTCGATGGAAAGGAAACGAATAAGTGGGGTGGGGGGTGGTCCTACCGGGGGGCTTGAGGAGGGAGAGGGCGAGGAGGTCGGTGCCGCAGGCCACCGCCACGCCGTGCTCATGGGCGCGCTTCACAAAGTCGCCGTAGTCCACCACGCGACCGTCGGTCGTCGGGTACTGCACGATGGCGCCCACCACCTGCTCTCGCGCACCCACGCCACCACACACACACGCCACCACACACACGCCACACACACACGCCACACACACAAACCCAGACGACCAGCAGAACGGTGAGCAGGCGCGCGTGGAGACGGGAGAGGAGGCGGCGCACCTCGTTGGCCTTGAAGTCAAAGGTGTCGGGCTTGCCCACGATAAGGTTGACGCCGAGGGCGGTGGCGCGGGTCTTGACGACAGCGATGGTCTGCGGGTGGCAGTCGTCGCTGATGAAGAAGCTGCCGGCCTGCGCGCCCTTCTTCTTGGTGCCCGCGAAGCACATCGCCCTGTCACGAACCCACGGGTCAGCGACAACGCGCGGGTCGAGCGCGAGAAGGTGGAGCTATTGGGTGGTGGTGGACGTACATGGCCTCGGCGGCGGCGGTCGCCTCGTCGAGCAGGGACGCGTTGGCAATGTCCATCCCGGTAAGGTCGGTCACCTACGTAACCACCACCGCCACCACCGTCATCAGCACCACCACCGCCACCAGCGGGTGTAGTGTACGCGTGTGTCGCGTGTGTCGCGTGTGCCGTGTGTACCATGGTCTGGTAGTTGAGGAGGCTCTCGAGGCGGCCCTGGGCGATTTCGGCCTGGTAGGGCGTGTACGGGGTGTACCAGCCGGGGTTCTCCAGCATGTTCCTGCACCACACACGGAGCCATTTGTGAGTGGACGCGCGAGAAGAGGAAAGGAGTGATGTCGAACGAAACAAAAGTCGGGTGTGTGTGTGTGTGTTTGTGTTTGTGTTTGTGATCAAGTCGTGAGCATGGCGTTCTGGTATATATATATACCGCTGGATGACGGCCGGGGTGATGGTGCCGTAGTAGCCCATGCCGATGAAGCTGCGGAGGAGCTTGTTCTTCTGCTGCAGGTTGCTGCGGAACTCCTGCAACAGCTCCGACTCGCCGCGCGGACCTGTGCCAGGCGACCCGAAACCGCCAGAGGGCTCGTTCAGCACGCGCCCCCTCCAGAACGCGACCGGCTTGCCGAACAAATAGAAAAACAAAACACAAAACAACAACAACAACAACAACAACAACAACAACGAGGGCTAAATGTAGAACAAAGCGTACCGGTCTCCTTGAAGTTGAGAGGCTCCCGCAGGATGTTGGCGGGCACGGTCTTGTGCACGAGCTCGTCGATCGACTTGAGCTGCAGCTCGGACAGCATCTCCTGCACCGTGCCGCCCACCACCACCACCACCACAACCATCACCATCACCGCCACCGCCGCCACCAACCCGGCAACAAAACAAAACAAAACCAACAAATTAATAAATAAATAACGAGAATGGTGTTGAAAGGGGAGCTCGCCGGCGGTGGAGCGCGGCGGACGGAGGGCCGAACCTGGACGCTGGCGTCGGTGACGCCGATGTGGCGGCGAGGGAAGGTGTCCAGCGGCGGGAACACCTTCGAGGAGCTGCTGCGGTACAGCACGGCCCGAGAGCCCTGCGCGTGGCACGGCAGCGACAGTCAAGTCGGCGAGAGATAAAGCGCACGCACATGATGATGGCGATGACGAAGATGACGATGATGAGCGGCCGGCAAGGGTCGACGGAGAAAAAACGAAGGGCTGGGTGGTGCGCGTACCTGAGCGGCCAAAAATCGGGAGCGCATGAGGGGAGCGACGCGACCCACGGTGCGGGCCGAAGAAGGCGCCAGGCGAATTGATTGCTTCATCTGCTGCCAACACATAATGGCGCGAAGGCTCATTTAATTAAAATCAAAGATAATATGATGACCAGTGGCCCCATTGGGTTTTTCCCCTGTACGAAAAGAGAGAGTGTCACTCCCCCTAGGGGGCGGAAGGGAGTCTTCGTACTTTATCTCAAAGATCTGTGAAGATGAATCAATCCGGCAGGCTGGACGCAGCTTCCGGTGACGAAACGAACGAGAGACGAGAAAAGAGCAAACAAAACGAAACTTTTGCGTGTTTCCGATTTTCGGAACCTGCTTTTTTCCTCCCACCCACAGCTACTACGTTGCTTGACGTCATCCAATCCCTGGCGATCGGCCCATTGGCAGGAATTCAAGTAATTTGCAGGCTATTGGCTGGCTATATATAGAAATAAAAATAATATTATTATTATTATTATTATTATTTCTTTTAATTATCGTTTTATTTCTTTCATTTCTTTTAATTTAGGTAATACACTGTTCCGAGCAAGAGAGGGCAACCCAACAAGGGAGGGGCAGCAAAGATGAATCAATGGATGGCCAAGGTCAATGAAATGAAGCAGCTGCGGCAGGGCGGCGCTACCAGCCCGACCCCCGCCTCTACCGCGGCCGGACCCCGCAAATAGTACCTCGTCCCCCCCCTTATTAACCCCCCCCTAA
>NW_004457538.1:350345-350933 GCF_000313135.1 Acanthamoeba castellanii str. Neff
TGGTTGATCCTGCTTCCTTGTTGGTAAGTGAAGTGCTCCTCATGAATGCTAACTTTGTGCTTGTAGTGATCATGTATTACATCAGTTGGGGAGACGAAGTTGAGTGTCCCCTTACCAACATGTGCCCTGCGCCATGGGATTGGTGGGTACATCACCTGCCACTCACCCATGTACACACCACCACACATGCAAGCACACACACACACACACATTATTATGATGAGCACGAAAAGGGGGGGGGGAAGGTAGAGCGCCGCACCTGGCCAGCCTCACTAAGCACATGGACACTATTGGCGAGGGTGTCATGATTGAAGGGTGGTTGACATTGCATACAGAGTATATCTTCCATCATGCATTCAGTGATGTCATTGCATTGCATTTGCTCATACCACTTCCTGTTGATCTCAGTCTTTGTGCACTCAACAGCTCCCTCTCTTCATGCTGCCATTGTGTGCCACACCTGTGTAATGGGCGACATGAGCAAAGAGGAAAATTGAAACCAAGACTTGTGTCATACTGGTGGGAGCTCATGCTCATTGAGCTCATCCTCTGTTGTGGGACCCATCCAATCCACCACAACCCAAGAGT
>NW_004457538.1:350954-426884 GCF_000313135.1 Acanthamoeba castellanii str. Neff
CATTGGTCAGACTAACCAAAGAAAGTGCTGCGTGCGTGCGTGCAGAGGAGGCGGAGAGGGAGGCGGCGTCGACGAAGCGGGAGCTGGAGGACGTCAAGGTGAAGCGCGAGGAGGCCCGCAAGCGCCTCCGCCTCAAGCAGCAGCAGCAGATCCAGTCTCTCAAGGTACGCCCCCCACCCACCCCACCCCACCTCACCCCCGCAGAGCTCCCGCGTTCACGTCGGCAAACCCGAATTGTCTCCACCAACCAACCGACCGACCGACCGACCAACCGGCCCGTGGCAATTGTGCGGTGGCGCGCGTGTGCGCGTGTGCGCAGATGAATTCGATGCAGCGGCAGATAGGGCAGAAGCAGCAGTCCCTCGCGGCGCCCCCGCCCGGTGCCACCTACCCCCCCCCCACCCCGCCGCCCGTTGTGGCGCGCCTTGCATTGACCCTCGTTGACCTCCGATCTGGTGGTGGCTGGTGGCAGGGTCGCGTGCGAGTTCGCGGCAGAGCACGCGGGCGTCGAGGCGGGTGTCAGGAGGTCAGGTGGTGAGCCACATCACGCGCGTCATCCAGGAGATGGCCCGTCTGGAGGCCACCGTGACGTCGGCCGAGGAGGCCCAGGCGCGGGCCGAGAGCGAGCTGCTCGAATACGCCGCCGAGCGACGAAAGACCGAGGAGGCCCTCGTCGCCATGCAACAACAGCTCGAAAATGTAAGAATCACCCATCATCCCCGATCACAAGACACATTCAACTCTCCCAGGCAACAACCCTGTAAATATGTTGCATGGTAACAAACCAGGTGACCACCATGCTGGGGTCGGCGATCGACGAGATGCGGGGCGACGCGCAGCTCGTGGAGCTGCTCACGGAGGTCAAGGTGGGCCTCAACGGGTGCCACATGATCCTCACCTGCAAGACCCTCACCCTGCCCGCCGCCGGTGGCGCTCAGGGAGGCGCCGCCGCCTCCTCCCAGCAGGAGAAGCTCGCCAGGTGCGCACCCCCTCCCCCCAAAAAAATGCAATCTGCGCGCAATTCGAATGCCTGACCGGCCGGCCGCTCGTGAAGGCGCCGCGGCATGACCTTTGGCGCGGCCCCCGCCGTGCCGTCGGCGCCTGCCCCGCCGCCCCCCGCCCCCGCATCGTCCGGCTTTGTTCCTCCGCCTCCGCCGCCCGGTGCGCACGAATTTCTTTTCTTTTCTTTTCTTTCATGCTGGCGCGTGCAGCTCGGGTGGTGTGCTGACCAGCGCGCAACGTCTGTGGTGCCCCGTGCGGCCAACAGCGGCCGACTTATCTCTGCTGTCGGCCATCCGAGAAGGCAAGCAGTCGGCTGACCTGCAGGCCCTGCGTCAGGTTTCTACTTCCACACCCCTAAGTCTCACACACACGCCACGCGCACCACCGCACACGCACGCGCACGCACTGGTGCCTCACTATCTGATGTATGTTGCTGTGACCGGGGATGTGCCGAGCAGAAGAGGGCGAGCATGCGCAAGAGCGTGGTGGTCGTCCAATCTCTCACGGACACCCTCCGCGAAGCCATGAAGATGCGCAATGATGCCATGATGGGCGGTGAGGACGACGATGACGAAGACGAGGATGACTGGCTTGGCTGAAAAGTTCTCTTTGTTTTAAAGAAGAAGTCTCACCCAATCTTTTCGCTGCAAGTGACCAACAGTCGAGAAGAGACGTCGACGTTTTGCGGGGGTGCGGTTTGTTTTTACTACTAAAACAACATGTTGTAAGCTCAAGTACAGGGGGGGTGCTCCACCAACGACACCAGTCTGGCTGGCCGGTGGTGAAGGGGATGTCTTCATAACACATTTTTCTATAAAGTGGCATTGGGCGCGGTGGTCGCGAGAGAGTGGCACCCACTCCTCAGAGAACCTTGAGGAGGTCCTGGGCCTTGCGCTTGTCGCCGACCGTGTAGGGGAGCTGCTTGCCGAGCTGGAGCTGCTGGTGGAGGGTGCCGTCGTGGAGGGCCATGTTGAGGTCACGCGAGAGGAAGCGCTCCTGGGGCAGTGAGTCATGGAGGTGCCTGGGCGAGGACGAGGCCATCCAGCTGCCCCACGCGGGCATGGCGTAGCTGGCAGGCTCGGGGGTCTCGCCGGCGAAGAAGGTCGAGGGCGACGGCAGGACGGCCGAGTGCTGCGACATGTGGTCGTGCTCGGCTCCAAAGGGCATGCTCGAGGGCACGTTGAGGCCGGTGAAGCCCGGCGTGTAGGTGGTGTGGCGCGAGTGGCCCGACGAGGAGGAGCCGGGGAAGCTGGCCGAGGAGACCGACGAGGCGTCGGGGATGGCCAGCGAGAGGTTCTTCTTGTTGAGCTTCTGCGCGAACTGCTGCTCCTGGTGGAGCCGGCCGGCCGACGAGGCCCTGCGCATCTCCTCGGCGTACTGGCCGCCGCTGCCGGGGGGAGTCGGCGGGTTGGAGTGGGGCGACTGGGGCTTGGCGCCCTCGAACGTGGGCGACACAGAGCCGGGCGCGGCGAAGCTACCACGGTGGCTCGGAGGCGACTGCGAGCAGTGGTTGGGGGGGGGCAGGTAAGCGACATAGCTCTGCTGCTGTAGAGGGGGTTGTGGGGGGGTGCGTACGATGCGGCCACCGGGGGTGCTGCTGTTGGCGTTGACGTTGTTGGCGGAGGTACTCGGGGCAGAGTAGAGGGAGGGGGTGATGATGTTGCTACGGGACGGGGACGAGGAGGACTGCTGCTGGGACGACGGGAACTGGCCGGTGCGCGTGGCCGGGTAGCCGCCACCCACCATGTAGGGCGCGGGGTAGCTCGCGGCCAACTGCTGCTGGGGCGCAGAGAGGCGGGCGAAGCCGGCGGTGGGCGACACGGGCTTGACACCGAGAGGAGGCGAAGGTCCGCGGGGCACGAGCGTCGGCACGGGGGCGGCCGAGGGGCTAGAGCGGCCGTCGTGGTGCGCGGCGGGGGCGAGGGGCTTGACCGCGACGACGGGGTGAGAGGGGGCGGCGGCGGAGGCGGCCTGGAGGGGGGCGGGGCTCTCAACGCGGGCCTTCTTGGCGGGCGACTCCTTGCTGCTGGCGCACGTGCCGGTCACGAGGGCCTTGTTCTTCTTGCCGAACAGCTTGGGGTAGTCGTCGCTGGTGAGGGGCTCGGCGTGGGGTTCTTCGAAGCCGCCGTCGGTGTAGCGCAGGAGCAGCTGATCCATGTCGCTGCTGCTGTACTGCGTCAGCTTGTTGTTACCGATGACGATCAGGGCGACTTCGCAGCCGCACAAGATGGCGAGCTCCATGGCCTTCTTTACCAGACCATTCTTGCGCTTGTTGAACGTGGCCTAAAATCACAACGTGCACAAGAAAAGAGGATGAGCCATTCATTCCAATAATGAACCAGGCGCAGCAGGGCTGTTGTTGTTGTTGTTGATGATGATGATGGCAGACGTACCAAGCGAGTCCTCTCATTGGTGATCCTTTCGATCTTGATCTTGTTCCGTCCCATTGATGTGCGTGTAGCGATGCTTTGTAGCGGTGGTCCCTCCCTCTACTCTGTCCCAAGTACCTGCGATGCGATTGACGAGTAGAACTGCTTCTGTTGGGCGATTGGATGTGGATGCGGCTTGCTGGTGTCGAGTATGAAGTGGCTGGCCGAGGAGAGATGCGGCGCGGATGGTGAAGAAGTGCGGCTAAAGGCTGAAGTGGCGAGGAAAGTGTTGGCGGATAGGGTAGATATGGGCGTGGGCTGGCGATGGGCAGATGGAAGGGTTAAAAAATAAAATGGCCCTCTAAATTAAGCTGTGGCGAAGAAGTGGCGAGGCGGCAGGTGGCAAGAAGCAGAAGCTGTTCGATGAACGAGAGGTATGCTGACGATTGATCTCGCTAGTTAGAGCTCAAACAGTCGGCTCGAGGAATCCTCTCAGTAGCTGCGACTGTGTGCTGGAGTAGCGATGGAAACAGGGACTGCAAGTGCTGAGAGAAAGCAATGGACAAGAAAGAGAAATTAGATCGAGCTTCAACGCAGTCATCCAAAATATAGAGGCAAGTTCGCATACCCCTTGGAAGATGGAGGTGCTGAGGTACGGCCGCTTTCGTTGGTGGATCGTCGAAGGAGAAGCTTATGCGTGGAAGGCTGAGCCTTAGGAGCTTGCTGGAGGAGTACTACTGGGAGTATTGATGCTCTTGGCCGAATAAAATGGGTCGATTACTGCGCTCGGGGCAAGATCGGGAACGTTCGTTGAGGTGGTATTAGAGTTCTAGCGAGTGGTTGCTGATGTCGGGAGTAGAGGAATTTCTTTCGATCAGGTGGTCGCGTTCGGGGCGAGATTTGGGAGCGAGGGTCTTGTCGAAGCGGTGGAGCGGTGGCCGAGGTGGAGGAGTAGTTCGCGGTGCGGTGGTGGTGCGGTGAACAAAGGAAGGCTATTTGCGGCGGAGGCTCCGCTTTTTTCGGTTGCGGGAAGGAGGCGCAACACGAGCGCAACGGCCGACCAATGGCCAAAGGGCCTCTGGAATGCAACCATCTGGGCAACGCATTCCTTGCCTTTCGGAAGCTTTGTCGCAATCCTCGGGCCTCGGCACGTGCTTCGGGGGGTGCGCACTGTTGTCGCGATGATCCAAGGACCACGCAGTTTGAAAGTTCACTGGTGGCCACGGAAGCGGTTCCACCAATGGACCATCTTCTTTGAATCGATTGCCGGTGTTCTGGCAAGTTTCTCCATTTCGAACCGGGATAATTGTAGGGTTGGCGACGGTGCCAGGAATGCTTGGCACTTTACTGGAATGGTATTTCTTCTTCTCTGAGTTCGTGAAGTTCAACGCCAGGAGTTCACTTACGCTTCTTGGTGGGGCCTAATTAGGGTACAGCTGCCAGAACGCGAGAAAAGGGGTTCTTGGCACGGCTCGCTGCGATCAGTCCACCAGCGGTGGCAGCGAGTCGATCGCGCTCACCTGGTTCGTTGTTGCCGGCAAAGTAGCTGTCGACGACGATGACGAAGACGAGGGAGTGTCTTTGGTGGGCGGGGGCACGGTGGCGGGAGCGTAGGCCGCCAAGAAGGCGCGTAGTTCCTCCAGTAGGTGCGGCGAGAGCTGCCCACCGAGCTCTTCCACCGAAGTGGGTCCAGCCGGCACGTCATCGTGGCCCTCCTCCTCAGCCGCCTTCGCATCTGCATCGATGGCCTCCTCCTTGCTTTCGCTCTCCTCCTCTTCGTCATCTTCGACGGGCGTGCCGGCACGCGGGCGCTGGGCGCGGTACAGAAGCGCCGCCAGGAACTCCAGCGTGGCCTTCTTCAATCGCGGCGCACTCGCCCTGTGCGTCGACCCCAAGCCATGACGAAATCGTGAGAAAAAGCGAACGTGTGAGAGGCGTGAAGGGGAAGAAGATGATGATAACGATTACGATGATGAAACGATAGATGAAGATGATGATGAAAAAATGAGATGAAGTGGGAGTGGTACCGGTCGGAGAGCTCCAGCATCCAGGTGGCGTTGGAGGATTCGAGGGACTGCTCGAGCGCGGCCTCGCACAGCTGCTTAAGGTCGTCGAGGAGGAAGCGATCGGCGGCGAGCAGGAGCTCCACCACGGTGTCCGGGTTGATGTTCGGAAGCGACGGGTCATCGGCGGCCGCCTCCTCGATGCTTCCGCTGGCGCTGGTGCCGTTGCTGCTGACGGTCTCCTCGGCCGGCAGTCGGCCCGTGTAGATGTACTCGAGCATCGCCATAAACACGCGCGGCTGCGTGCCCTGGATGGCCACCGGCTTGCTCTTGGCTGTGTCATGTGTGTGTGGTGTGTGCTGTGGTGAGACGGCTGACAACAAACAGGTCAGCGGGTGGGACGCAACGTACGTTGTTCGCCCTCGGCAAAGGAGGAGCCGAAGATGCGCTTGAAGTAGTCCGAGCGGGAGGTGAGGAGCACCTTGTGCGCGTGCACGTGCCTCACCTGGCCCTCGGCCTCCCCCTCCTCCTCGTCGGCCACGGCGAACACGACGTCGCTCCACTCCGGGCCGTCCACCACCTGCGCCAGCTCGGCGGCAAACGTTGACTTGGGCGGCTTGTACTGGCGCGAGTGGCTCTGGCTGTGCAGCTGGGCCTGCTCGTGTGTGTCGTATGTCGTGTGCCGTGTTAAAGAGATGAATGAGAGGAGAAGCAGCAAGGCACGGTACCGTGCAGAGGGCCTCGAGGCGGGGCAGGCGGAACTTGGCGGCCACGCGCTTGATCTCGCCCAGCCAGTGAGAGGCGGCCTTGAGGTGGTCGGTGTAGAGGTAGTGCAGGACGGCGGTGAACACCTGCTGACGCATCTGCGGGAGCTGCACCACGGGGTTGGGGTCGGGGCTCGAGTCGGCGTCGGTCGGGCGGAAGCGGTGGGCGAGGAGCGTGTAGGCGCCGAGGTAGGGGCAGCGCGCGAACACGATGGCCCGATGGGCCGCGAAGGTCTTCCCGTCCACGCGGAAGCTCACGTCGCTGTACCGCGGGTTGTTCAGCGCCACCTTAAAGTCGAACGCGAACAGCGTCGACGATCCCGCTGCACACCACACACACACACACACACACATTCACGTCAGCGCGTGTCGTTGGTCGTGTCGTGTGCGTGTTGTGTGTACCATTCACCGCGAGACTGTGCTTGGCGCCGGCGGCAGTCTGTACAATGCGCTCGCCCTGCACCGCCATCATCACATTGTTGGCATTCTTGCATACAAGAGTGTGAGTGGGAGTGGGGGGGGGGAGGACGTACGCCGATGCGGCGGATGAGCTTGGGCACGAGCTGGAAGCGGTGGTTGCCGTGGCCGAGCACGCCGTAGCTGCCCCAGCCCCACGAGTACACGCTCCCGTCGCGCGCCGTGGCCAGGTTGTGGAGATGACCGCACGACACGTGCGCGATGTGCTTCCCATCGAAGCAGCCCGACAAGCTGCGCGGCGTCGCGCAGATCATCGCTGCCGACTTCTCCGCTCTCTGACCTGCATTCACTCAATTTAATTAGTCACCCACTTGTTTGCATGCCGTGTCGCGTCGCGTGTGCGGTGGTGCGTGTCGCGTCGTGTGCGTGTGCGTGTCGTGTCGTGAGTAATGAGCGTACCGGTGGCCCAATCTTCGTAGGCGTTGGTACCGCCCTGCTGACCGTACTCAGCGCTGCCCCAGGTCCACACGGTGCCGCTCACGCCCAGGGCGAGGGTGTGGTGCGAGCCGCACGCGATCTGCACGATGCGCTCGCCCGCGGACTCGACGCCCTCTTCGGCGGGCACCAGGGCTTCGACCCGCCGCGGGAAGCGCTCGTCGGACGACACCCCGTGGCCCAGCTGCCCGAACACGCCCAGCCCAAACGTATACACCTGCGTACATCGACGTACAATGTAAGTCGTGTGTGTGCGGTGTGTGGTGTGTGGTGTGTGGTATGTGGTGTGTGGTATGTGGTGTGTGGTGTGTGGTGTGTGGTGTGTGGTGTGTGGTGTGTGGTGTGTGGTGTGTGGTGTGTGGTGTGTGGTGTGTGGTGTGTGGTGTGTGGTGTGTGGTGGTGTTGTGCACGGTGGGGAGCACGTACATGGCCGGCGGCCGAGAGGAGTACGCTGTGCTGCTGCCCGCAGGTGGCGCTGACGATGTGTACGCCCTGCAGATGAGGCACCAGTTGCGGCACACCTGAGCGAGGTGGTGCACACACGAGCAAACACACACAGGTCAGTTCGGCCGCTCGCCTCGCGCACACACCAGGCGCGTCGACGTACTCTGGTTGTAGCGATGGCCGAGGCCCAGCTGGCACTTCTCGTTGAAGCCCCACGAGTAGACCTCGCCCTGCGACGTGACCGCCAGCGAGAACGAGTAGCCGGCCGCCACCTCGACCACCTTGACGTGCTGGAGGCCGGTGACCACTTCGGGGCTGGGCTGCGTGTAGGGCGTGAACGACCCGAAGTTCTGCACGCGCGACAACTCCTCCAACTCCTCACCCGTAGCACCCGCTGCACCCCACCGCACACGCACACACACCACAACGCCACAGATGTAAGACGCCATGGTGAAGATGGCAATGCTGTTAACGAAGAAGAAGAGGAAGAAGAACGCACCGGCGTAGTAGGTGCTGTGGGAGCGGCCGACCATGCGCTTCATGCGGTCGGAGTTGAGGCCGGAGAGGCCGATGGCCATGCCGAAGTACTCCTTGTTGGCGGAGCCTTCGACGTGCTTGTGGAGCATGCCCCACTGGTAGAGCTTGCCGCCCACGGTGACGGCCAGGCAGTGGTTGTAGCCGCACACGCCGGCCACCACGCGCTCGTGCCGCAGGCCCTCCACCCGCACGGGCTTGAGCGCGTTGGCGGCCTTGCGCTCGCCGTTGCCCAGCTGGCCCTCCTTGGCCCGGCCCCACACGTACACGTCGCCCGTCTCGCCCACCGCCATCGAGTGCTGCTCCCCGCACGCCACGCTACGGATCCGCTTGCCCCTGCATATGCGTGTGTCGTGTCGTGTCGGCTAAAGTGAGAAAAATTGCGCGCTACACGCGAGTAGCGGATGTGTGCCATGTGAGGCGAGGATGGTGGATGGTGGCGGAGGACGGAAGACCTGAAGCGCTCGAGGAGGATGGGCTCGAGGGCTTCCTTGTTGTCGCGGCCGGCGCCCAGTTCGCCCACCTTGCCAGTGCCCCTGCAGCCACACACGCGCCACGCAACGCAACTCAACGTCAGCCCCCCCTTGGCACCACTCCCCATTCGCGTGTGTGTGCGTGGAAGAGGTGCAAAGGGGAGGGAGCACGCACCAACTCAATACGGACATGCTGCGTGTGTTGGTTTTGTGTTTAGCTTGCTCGGTCGGTGTAGATGAGAGTGGCTACCACTGCAGCTAGCTCTTTCAAACAAATCACGAATCGGAAAAGATGCGAGGCGGTTGTGTGTGGTGCGGCGAAGAGGTGCGGCGCCAGCAAGTGATGACGGCGCGATTTGGCGGTGGTCTCCGGGGGCCGGAAACTAGGGTCGGACGATGATGGTGGTGATGATGGCTGACAGGCCACAACGCAATGCAGCGCGGTGCTCTCGGTTCGTGGGGGAATGAGGAAATGGTGGCTCGGCCGAGCGCCCGGCATTCACGTCCGCTGTAGCTCCACCCGCCCCGGCGTTCCGCTTCCGCGGTTAGCGTAAGAGACCCTTCCACTACAATTTTAAGTTAACAGACGGACACGCCCGCAGTAGGACCCCACCGCACGCCTACTGCGCTCCTCAGCCCGCGCAGGAGACGCTTCCTCGCCTCTCCTGCACTTCTTCTGCTTCGGCGAAAGGGAGAATCTTCCGAGAGAAACTCGCTGAAAAAACAATTTCCCCTTTTTTCTTTAAGACGTCGGTGTTTGTCTGCGCGTTTGTCTGCGTCGTATTCGTGGCGGCCAACGTGCAAGATAAGACCTACTGGTGCTACCACCGTTTGAACATCCACCTTGCTCTTGCTTGTCTCTCTCAAGACTGTACCACCAGCTGAATTGCAGCAGTGGTTAACAAAAGAACAAAAAGAGGGGACAACATGTGCATGCCCACAAGCTTGTCGTTGTTACAACAAACAAAAGACTGCACAGAGCTTCTAAAGAGACTAGAAGCGAAGGGTGATGGCGGCCACACCCTGGGCGGGCAGGTAGAACGAATCAAACGTGATCGCCTGTTCCGAAAGAGAGAGAGAGAGAGAGAGTTCACCATCAGGCCAACAGATTGATGAAGAAGTTTGTTTGTTGGGGGAGGGGGGGCAAACGTACCGAGGAGTTGCGGGTGTAGCTGATCTTCTCCTGCTGGAGCTCGCTCTCTCGACGGAGGAGGTGGACCAGCTCGCGATCGAGGTACGCGGGGCTGCCCACCGCCTTCCACGCCGCCGCCGCATTGCAGTGGGTGTCGTCGATGCGCTCCAGCGTACCGTAGCCGTTAGCCGACAAGGGCAGCTGCGCAGAACGAAGAAGAAGAAGAACTGATGAGCTCACAAAACTCTTCATGGCGACGAAGGGGGCGATTGTGGTTTGGGGGAGAGCGTACGCCGCTGACGGTGATGGTGACGGTCTCGGTCTTGATGGGGTTGTTGGGAATGTTGTGGTTGTAGGCGATGATGATCACCTCCTTCTTCTCCTGGTTGAGGATGGCGAAGGTGCCCACCGTCGGGTGGTCGGGACCCGAAACAGCCATGCGCTCCCTGCCCGTGCGGTGCAGAATCTCGAACGCCCTACACACGCGCACACACGCGCCGACGTGGTGAGAATGATGGGCCGTGGCAATCGGGCGAGGGTGCGAGATGTTACCTGTAGGCGGGCTTGGGGACCTGGTGGATGGTCATCAGGCCGAATCCCTGGTGGAAGGGGAGCGAGTCGAAACCGCCCTCCTCGAAGATGTCGGAGAAAGTCTGCAGATGTCGTTGTGTTGAACATTAACGCAAAGACAACAATAAAAATAAACAACAGATTAATCTGTAGATGATTCTACAAGATGCAAAAGATGGATTTGAGAGGGGGTGCTTACCCAGTAGGACATGAACTCGACGATGTCCTGGACCTCCTGCACGTTGTACATGACGAATGCCGAGGCGTAGGGGTCATCGTGCTTGCCGGGGTAGAAGAGGCCGCTGTTGTACTCGGAGTAGATCACGGGGAAGGGGCTGGCCTCCTCCCTCGCCTTGGTGAACACCTTCTTCATGATGTCGCGCTGGAGCGGCTGCACGTCGGTCGGGTACTCGTGCGTCGAGATGAAATCGAGCGGCACTGCACATCCCCCATCACTCAGTATCGTGTCGTGTGCCGTGCGCTGTATGTCGTGTGCGGGCGGCGCGTACGGTTGTTGGCCAGGACGAAGGACTTGAAGGCGGGGATCCACTGGCTCTGGGCGGTGGCGGGGCCGCCGACACGGAGGCGCGAGTCGATCTGCTTGATGGCGCGCGAGGTGTAGCTGTAGAGCTTGAAGTAGTCGGCCTGAGTGCCGGTCCAGAAGTCCAGGTTGGGCTCGTTCCACACCTCAAAGTACCACGACCTCACCTGCGACACGCACACACGCACGACGCACGGGCCGGCTTAGAACTCGGAGCAGTGTGGAATGCCCGATAGAGGAACATACCTCATCAATGCCGTAGCGCTCGATGGTGTGACGGATGTGGGCAGTCACCAGGTCGGTCCACTTCTCGTAGTCCTGTGATCAGATCACCCAATCACGAGACACCGACGATTGGTTGGCCAACCACAACCAGATCAAAGTTTACGTCGACGCTGAGAGAAAGTGCCCCCGGGGTGGGTACCTTGGGCGGCGAGGTGTTGCCCTTGTAGTGGAACACGTACGTCGAGTTGGACGCCAGCGCCTCCGGCATGAAGCTGTGTGCGCGATAATCCACGCAACACGTGTGGTAGTCGCGTCAGTCAAAGTTGCGTTTGATCTTTTGAGAAGAAGGCCTTGGTCATTGAATTGAAATGGCCATACCTGAGCTCGACGTAGGGCTTCATCCCGATGGAGAGGAGGAAGTCGTAGATGGAGTCCAGGTTGAAGAACGAGTAGGTCTGCTTTCCGCTGGCATCGACCGACAGCAGCGTCGAAAGGTCGTCATCATAAATGCCATGGAACCTCTATGGACCCGCACACAGAGAGAGAGAGGGGCGTAAGTGTCGGTGTAACCCCCCAGCGCGTGACCCTTCGCAAATCCGAATTATAGTCGACACCGCGCCATTAAATGTTGCACAACACGCTGTTGGCCTCGAGGTGGTGGCACGCACCACAAACTTGACGCCGAGGTCGCGGCGGGCCATCTCGAGGTGGGCGCGGTAGTCCTCGCGGAGGGCAAGCAGGGCGTGGCCCGAACCCACGCACTCCTTCCAGTAGTGCTTCCACTGAATCGTGGGCTGTACAGTTCAACCACCCCGACATGGCGCGGAGTATTTAGTTTACGGAAGCTTTGAGGCCGTAATAAAATTGCTCCAGTGGCAAGCTTTTGTTATTTTGATTCGGGGGGGACAAGGTGGTACCTTGTTGGCATCAACAACAAAGTTGAGGGAGCCGGCGGCGTCGACGGACTCGAACGAGCGGGTCGACGGGGCGGAAAGAGCGGCGGCGACAGCCAGCAGGACGAAGGCCAGGCTCACCAGTGTCATCAGCGAAATGCGACGCATGTTGAGGGAATACTTCTACTTCAACAAACGCTCACCTGAGAACGGAGTGAGGTTGTTGTGCTTGTGAAGCCGGACAAGAAGAAAGCCCGCCAACGTGAAAATGATACTGCCTCTTCTGCCACCGATCGTCCACCGCGATTGGTCCCGGCAAACCCACAAAATCCTGATATTGGCAGGATCGAGAAAAGCACACAAGAAGCCAAGAAAAACAAGGGTTTTCTCTGGACAATCAAAATCAGCAGATAGAAAAAATCGAACGATTCAGAATGCAGAGGAGAGGCACCATGCTCGCGGCCGCTTCGTGGGGAAGGGGTGGCAGTGCGCTCCCTTCCGGCCGCCTTGCCTTCTTGGCTTCCTCTTTCCGCCGTAACGCCCCCCTGCCTTTCAATTTTGCGCCTTTTAATCTCCGTTGCTTTCCCAATTCATCTTGGTTGAGCTGCTCTCATCTTGCCGGCGACACTCTGACCGTGTGCCCTTTTCCCGTGCGACTTGGTGCCAGGGCCACTCACCACCTCGACCGACGTGAGTTTTGAGAACGTGAGCCTGCACTCGGCGCTACTCCAAGTGGCACAGGTCAAGGGCCTCACCGCCTCAGCTCTCGAGTCGTGGAACCGAGCAAGCCGGCTGGTCCTCGAGCCCGCTGGCCTCAACACGGTGGGCGACCTGCTGTCGCTCCCCGCCCAGGACGTCGACGAGGACCTCCTCACCAACAACGACTCGGCCGCGCAGCGCGCCAAGCACCTGCGCGAGCTGGCCCTGCCCAAGGGCGTGCTGCGCGCACTCGTCCACATGCGCTCGGGCCACCACGACGAGGCCCTGCGTGGTCTCGCCACCGCCCTGGCCAAGCGCCAGCCGCCCGTCTCCCCTTTCGCGGAGGCCGAGGAGACGCCCGCCGAAACGTCGGAAGACGAGACAAGCCCCCAAGCTGCGCAATAAATATTACCAAACGAAATTTACAAAAACCAGAACTATTTGCAAACAACGTTTCGATTCTGTGAACTTAGGGGCCAAACAAACTGGCGCAGCTTCGAAGTGGTTTCTTTCTTTCTCTTTCTTCGGTATCGTATCCATCACCATGTCCGACTCGCTCACTCTCAAGGGTGTCCTCCGGGGCCACAGCGGCTGGGTTAACTCCATTGCCACCACCACCGAGAACAATGACATGATCCTGTCCGCCTCCAGGGGTACATCTCTCCACCTGCTTTCCGCTGCTCCATTCTTGCGATTCGCGATAGTAAACGCCATCAAATTCGACCCTTCTAATTTGTCATTGCTTGCTGCTTGCAGACAAGACCCTGCTCGTGTGGAACCTCACCCGCGATGAGGACAACTACGGTCAGCCCAAGAGGGCCCTCAAGGGTCACTCCCACTTCGTCAATGACGTCGTCATCTCGTCGGACGGCCAGTTCGCCCTCTCCGCTTCGTGGGGTATGTACCATCACCAGATTTCTACTTTTGTCCACCATTTTTTAATCCCCAATCGAATTTGCGGGCAATTTTCTCATGATGAATTTTTCTACGCGTCTTCAGATAACACCCTCCGCCTGTGGGACCTGAACGCCGGCACCACCACCCGCCGCTTCGTGGGCCACAGCAAGGACGTCCTGTCCGTCGCCTTCTCGGCCGACAACAGGCAGATCGTGTCGGGCTCGCGCGACAGGAGCATCAAGCTGTGGAACACCCTGGGTGAGTGCAAGTACACCATCGATGGTGAGGGTGCGCACACCGAGTGGGTCAGCTGCGTGAGGTTCTCGCCCAACGCTGCCAACCCCGTCATCGTGTCGTCCGGCTGGGACAAGCTGGTCAAGGTGTGGAACCTCCACAACTGCCGCCTGAGGACCAACCTCCGCGGCCACACCGGCTACGTCAACACCGTGACCGTCTCCCCCGACGGCTCGCTCTGCGCCTCTGGCGGCAAGGACGGCACTGCCATGCTCTGGGACCTGAACGAGGGCAAGCACCTGTCCTCGCTCGAGGGTGGTGAGATCATCCACTCGCTCGTCTTCTCGCCCAACCGCTACTGGCTCTGCGCTGCCACCACCACTGGCATCCGCATCTGGGATCTCGAGAGCAAGAGCGTCGTCGCCGAGCTCAACAAGAACAACTGCGCCGGCTTCTTCGGTGATGACGACACCCCCAAGGACAAGAACCCCACCCCCATCTCCCTCGCCTGGTCCGCCGATGGCTCCACCCTCTTCGCCGGCTACACCGACAGCGTCATCCGTGTCTTCGAGACCTCGCTGTAAAGTGGTTCTGTTGGTCTACCACCTCCTAGTCTATGCCCCCTCTCAAATAGACACGTCCTACACACACTCTCTCTTGATCTGGTCCACCCCAATCTCAATCTTCCAACGTTCTTTTTGAAGGATGATTTGAGTAGAACGAAGATGTGGTGGCGCTGCACATCAAGATTGGTGCGGGTGGCCGAAGAGGTCGAGCAGGCGTTCGGCGGCGATACCTACAGGCAAGGTGCCGCGGGCCACCTCGCGCTCGAGCGAGCCCAGCTGTTGCTGCACGTTGGGGTCCTGCTTGAACCGGTCCACGAGCTCGTCGGCGATGAGCCGCCACAGCCACTGCCGCTTCTGCTCCTCCCTGCGCCGCCACAGCTCGCCCGTCTCCTGGTCACCGCACACACCACACGCGCAACCCTCATCAGCACGCCGCCCCCGAGCAGATGTGTGTGTGTGGCGGCGACCCACGCCTCTCCGACTCGCACCATCATGGTCTTCCGGTACTCCTCGAAGGTGGCAATGACGTCATCCACGCCCTTCCCCGTGGCCGCCGAGCAGGCCATCACCTGAGGCGGGCGGGGGAAGATGGCAGGTGAGGATTGGGCGCACACGAAGTTCCTTGCGTGTCGTGTGTGTCGTGGGTGGCGAGGAGCACCCTGGGCATCCAGTCGAACGACTTGGGGTGGATGAGCTTGAGGGCGCTCTGGTACTCGAACTGCGTCTTGCGGGCGGCGTCGGCCAAGTCGCCGTCGGCCTTGTTCACCACGATGAGGTCGGCCAACTCCATCACGCCCTTCTTGATCCCCTGGAGCTCGTCGCCGCCACCGGGCGACACCTGGTCGCACAGCACAACACAGCACACAAGCAGGCGAGGCCTTGTCACACGCGACACACACACACGCACACACGCACACGGCGCACAGACTGAGACGGGGGACAATGACGTACGAGAAGGAGGAACATGTCGACCATGGCCTCCACCGCCGTTTCCGATTGGCCGACGCCCACCGTCTCCACGATGATCGTGTCATAGCCAGCGCCCTCGCATATGGCGATGGTCTCGCTCATGTAGCGCGTCACTCCGCCTGCCCGTCACCGCTCCCATCAATCGCGTGTCGCCACCACCATCAAACGACTGCAGTGTGTGTGTGTGTGTCGTGTCGTGTCGTGTCGTGTCGTGTCGTGTCGTGTCGTGTGTGTCGTGTTGACGGGTGGAGGGTACCCAGAGTGCCGCGCGTTGGCGAGGGTCGCACAAAGGCATCCGGATGATTGGAGAGCCGCAACATCCGCGTCTTGTCGCCCAATATGCTCCCTCCTGTTCGCGCCGACGACGGGTCCACCGCCTGACCGGAAGGAGCACCACACGCGCGTGAGATTTCGCCCAGTGGCACGCGCCATGGCACGCAGGGAAACGTACGAGGACAGCCAATTGGTGCTCTCGCTCTACCAGCCGCATACCGAGCGCTTCGATAAACGTCGACTGTCGCACACACACACACACACCACGCACACGCACACGCACACACACAATCGCACACGCACACATCGTTAGCGAGTGGACAGGAAAAGAGAGGCGAGAGGCCCACCTTGCCCACGCCCGGCGGGCCGGAGATGCCGACGCGGAAGGTCGAAGTCGTCGGGTGGCGCGACAGACACGATGACGAAGAGGTGGGCGCGGCGGTGGCGGCGGCCAGGCGGGCGAGGAGGGCCTCAGCCGTGCGGCGGTCGCGGTGCCGGGACGACTCAACCAGCGTCACGGCCTGCGCCACCGCTCGCCGCTCGCCGCGCATGACGCGCCCCGCCAGCGCTGACACCCGCTCTTCCTCTTCTGCCAACCACCGTACAATTATTATATATTTTATAGGCTCATTTTATTCACAAAGTTAATTTTTAAATGGCAATAAATGAATTATACTGCAATTAAAAATGTGAGATGTACCGCTGTTGGTGGTGTAGGGCCGACGTAGCGGATTGGCGAGACCCGGCAGCAAAAGGCCTGCTGGGCGAAGGCACATCTGCTGTGGCAGCTTGCAGCCAGTACCGACACGTGAGGGCAGGACTGCCCACTGGCTGCCACGGCACCTCCACGCTCCTGCCGACGTCGCTCGCATCTTCCTTCGCTCTGTTTTTTTTGCTTTTAATTTTTTTCTTTCACTTTTTTTTGCTTTATTGCAATCGTTTCCAATTGATTTCGGTAAAGAAAACTACAAATATGAAAAGAATGCTGCGATAATAACCCCTTCTCTGAAGTCGTCGCACCTTCTTTCATCTATCATTCTCTCATTGGAATTGATCAAGAGAGCTCATTATTTTTTTTAAAGGAATGGACGCACGTAGAACCGAACATAGGGAGGACTTGCGTCTCGCCCCCGATGACCTCGGGTCGGACCAGGATTCTTCGTCCGCCCCCGCCCCCTCAACCACCACACCGACACCGACCACGCCCACCAGCCCCGCCCCCGCCTCCTCTTCGTCGACGTCCGGTCGAGGCACCCCAACACGGACCACGACGCCCTCGAGCCCTCGCATCGACCCCGCGCCGGCGCCCAACTTGGCTCGAGGCGCTGCTGGGGCGGCGTCGTCGTCGACGTCGGCCTCGGCGGCGGGCGGCGGGGCCGCGGGGGCCGGCCTCCATTCGGGCCCGCCCGAGGTCCAGCCCCACGAGATAAAGTGTTTCGAGAAGGTCGGGGGCGGCTGCTTCGGCGAAGTCTTTCGGTACGCACACGACACACGACACGACACGACACGACACACATGACACACGACATGACACACGGCGAGGCCTCTTTTGTTGAATTGGGGGATTGGCGCAGGGGCAAGTGCCGAGGGATCGAGGTGGCGGTGAAGCGGCTGTACCGGACGGACCTCGACGAAAAGACGCTCTCCGACTTCAAGAAGGAGATCGAGATCATGAGCAAGCTCAACCACCCCAACGTCGTCCTCTTCATGGGCACGCCGCTCCCTTTCTTCCTCTTCTCCCTGGCGCATCGCTAACAGTCATATCGTGTGTGCGTGTGTCGTGTGTCGTGTGTGTCGTGTGTGTCGTGTGTGCGGTGGTGCGTCGTACGCAGGGGCGTGCACGACTCCCGGACACATGGCGATCGTGACCGAGCTGATGCCCAAGGGCAACCTGGCCCAGGTGCGCGCTCTCTTCGTTCTTCTCTTTGTTGGCGGCGGCGGGATCTACCTCCAAATCTCTGCCGCAACAGGCTCTTGGGAGCGATGGGGCGCCTGACTGCTCACACACACACATACACACACACAACACACGTGTATCGCGTGTCGCGCATTGTTGTTTGCAACCCACGCGCGCGCAGCTGCTGCACAACCAAAAGGTGGAGCTGCCCCTCTCGATGCGCATGCGCATGGCCAAGGACGCCGCCCTCGGCATGGTATGTACCATTGCGCCCCTCCCAACATTGACCGTCATTGCTTCCCTCGCCCACAGCGAGCACCAGTACTGACTGCGTCGGCCTTTCTTATGCCGCCCACAGAACTGGCTGCACGAGAGCAACCCGAGCATCCTGCACCGCGACATGAAGCCACAGAACTTGCTCGTACGCTCCCTCACCACACATGCCACTATTATTTATTATTATTATTATGTATTTTTCTTTTACTTTACGTTCAATTTGTTTTGTTAGTTTTATTTATTTATTACTGAATTGTTGGAATGTGCTGCAGATCGACAAGGACATGCGGGTCAAGGTGTGCGACTTTGGGCTGAGCGTGGTGAAGCCGCGCGGAGAGGTGCTGCGCGACAAGGACTCCATTCCCGGCACCCCCCTCTGGATGAGCCCCGAGGTGCTCCAGGGCAAGGACGTCGACGAAAAGGCCGACGTCTACTCCTACGGCCTCGTGCTCTGGGTAAAGCCGCAATCGCACACGCATACGCGCACGAACACGAACATACGATCGCACGCGCACACGCACCACCGCACGCGCACACTGATGATGTTTGTGTGGTGTACGATGGTTGTAGGAAATCCTGTCGCGGGTGGAGCCGTTCCTGCACCACGACAACTACGCCATGTTCAAGCGGTCGGTGTGCTTCAAGAACGAGCGCCCGCCGATGCCGGAGAACTGCCTGCCCTCCCTGCGGTACCTCATCGAGGCCTGCTGGCAGAAGGAGCCCACCAAGCGACCCTCCTTCGCCCAGATCATCCCCATGCTCGACATCGGTACGCACACACATCGCACACACATCGTGCACATCGCACACATCGCACACGCACGCACCGGCTACAACTCAAACGTGTTGCGTGCAGTGGTGGTGGATGCGACGGTGGAGGACGAGGCCGGAAGGGACCTGTGGAAGAAAAACTTCCTCGGCAAGGACGAGATCAGCTGGTACCCCCCCTTGCGCCACTGGGCGAATAGAAAATTGAATTTATAGAAGTTGTGTGATTGGGTCGATAGAAGCGAACTGACGGTGATGGGTTGTTGCAGGGACAAGTTCCTGGCGGCGCTGATGCGGGCGCTGAGCCTGCCGGCGGCGGATCCGGAGGACATCCAGGTGCGCTGCCTCAAGGCCGTTCTCGGCGAGAAGTCCAAGGACCCCACCCTCCACGATCAGGTACTCTTAGCCCCCCCTTCCCACTTTTCGGTTCTCTTTGAGTGCCTCGTCTGTTCTGTTCCTGACACGACGCACACGACACGACACAACGCACACGACACGGCACACACAGTGGATCGTGACGCTGGACAGGTTCGGCAAGGTGTGCGACCTGTTCGGTCCGGTGCTGGCGGCCCCGCCCAAGCGCAGCAGCAACATTCTTCAGAACGTGCACGACGTGCTTCGCAACGATTGGTTCCACGGCGAGATCTCTCGCGAGGAGGCCGAATCCAGACTCACCGGCGTCGTGCCCGGCACCTACCTCGTACGCCACCGCCATCCACCACACGCGACACGATACGACCAACGACACGACACGACCAACGACACGACACACTCTGCCTGACGATATCTTGATGTGGTGCGCGCAGGTGCGGTTGTCAACGACGTCGGGCAACTGCTTCACGATCTCGAAGATGTCCAAGTCGGGCAAGATCAACCACCAGCGCATCAAGTACTCGCA
The DNA here is from genome assembly GCF_000313135.1 of Acanthamoeba castellanii str. Neff. Taxonomy (NCBI): domain Eukaryota; phylum Discosea; order Longamoebia; family Acanthamoebidae; genus Acanthamoeba; species Acanthamoeba castellanii. The sequence goes on from NW_004457538.1 coordinate 370,294, forward strand.
CGCCGATGGGTTCTCGATCACGGTGCAGTCGCCCAAGGGCGGCAAGGGCGGCCAGACGGTCACCTCGCAGGGCTCCCTCTCGCTGGAGCGCTTCATCGCAAAGATCGCCAACGACCTCTACCTCAAGCGGCCTTCGCCCGGCCCCTTCCGCTCCCTCTTCGTCAAGAACACGGCCCTCGACGGCTACCTCTTCAACGAGGAGGACGCCGGCGACTACAACGACGACGACAGCTCATCGGAGTGAGAGGAGTGGTGCCGGAACACGTAAGTGGTGTTTGTTTTAGACGTTATTTTTGTAATCCAATAATTATGAGTAATTCATTCGTGGAATTTGGCAACAACTTTTTGGCGGGAAGAGACGGTGTTGGCGAGCGCGCCAAAAAACGACGTCAAGGCCCGAAGACGGTTTTTTGTTCGTTGGCACCAAGTCTACGCCCACGCCTTCATCTATTTGTTTCCATTCAGCTCGCTGAGTACCATCAACCTCGTCCTTCTTCTCCTCTTTCTGGTGGTGCATCTGCTGCGTTGTTTGGAACTACGCATCACATTCGCCACAGTGCTAGATTGCCCCATCGATCAATTTTGGACATTGAGACCTCGACCAGGTGGCAATGATCTCCAACGGTAACAATCAGAACAGAATGGATGAAGGCCTGCCTCTTCCTCTCCTTCTCAGCCCTGCCCCTGCGCGTCACTCTTGGTCTTCATCTTCCACGTCATCTGCTTCGCCCATTTCGATGGCTGCATCATTGGCGCGGCACAACTCGCCACGAAAACGGCTGTTTCACGAGGGACCCGCCTCATCGTCTCCCCCGCCTTCGCCCGTGCCCATCGAGAAATCGCCCTTCCGCCGATCCCTATTTGGCGGCGTAGTGCGAGGTGGCCATCATTTCGATCACGATGGCACCTGGCCCGCACGACAAATTAATGGGCGCAGCTGGAGTGCTGGAGGACCACCCGCCAAGCGTCTTCGCCTCGACATCGACGATCCCGATGCTTTCCTTCCTCCGCGGCCACTTCGCCTTGGTACACCCCCAAATCCCAAAGCACTGCATCTCTTCAGGTTTGTGGCTCGACACGAAGTGCTCACTGTTTTCTGCGTACACACAGGCCGCGAGGCCGGCGGAGAGAAAGGCGGCGTGGCGTCGATGCTGCTGGAGCGGGCCAAGCCGGACCTCTTCTCGGAGGACTGCGACGCTGCGGCACCGGGCAGCTCCGCCCCGCCCGATGCCCTGGCCGCGCTCGACCAAGTTGACGACGATCGGTACCACAAGAGCCCTTCTCCGCAGCTTTTGTGTTCTCCATGTCGTGTGCGTGCTCTCCTCGCTCACAATGGTTATGTGTGCGTGCGTCGTGGTGAATGTGTGTGTTGTGTTTGTGTTTATGTTCTGTTCGCACAGATGTACCCCGGAGGAGCCACCAGCTATCTCCGTCACTCCGGCCACGCCGCACGGAGAGCACGGAGCAGCTGTGGACTGCGCTGTGACCCCCGTGCTGCCCTCCGCGCACCTCACTCCGCCCAGCAGCCCGCAGCCGTTCTCGCGCCACCTCCACTCCACTCCCCACGGCCACCACGCCTCCAACCTCATCCACCTCGCCACCCCCTCCCGCACCTGCAACGTACGCTGCTCTCACACCCACCTCGCTCGCTCGCCTGCTTGACGTTCTTTCTCCCTCAATGCGCTCACCTCACACGCTCGCCTCATGCCACCAGGTGAATCCATTTTCCCCGGAGCGAGCGCTGCCCCGCCATGTCCCGTCAAGCCCCATGCCCAGTCCATGCCCTTCTCCCGTTCGCGGCGGTACGCAGGCCTTGCTACTCCCTCTTTTCCTCAAGGGAGGTGCTGACGTCATCTTTCGGTTCTGTTTCTGCTTTCTGTGCGCAGCGCCACCAAGTCCGGCGGGCTCGCGCTACCTCGAAGATTTTGAGGAGATCGAGAAGATCGGGACGGGCTCGTTCTCGGAGGTGTTCAAGGCCCGCAATCGCGTGGACGGCTGGCTCTACGCCGTGAAGCAGGCTAAGCGGGCCTTCAGCAGTCCGGCCGACATGCACAACACCCTCAAGGAGGTCTACGCGCTGGCGGCGCTCGGCTCGCACCCACACGTGGTGCGATACTACTCAGCCTGGGTCGAGGACCGACTCTACATCCAAACAGGTAAACGCAACGCAACGCACCACCACACCACGTCGGTTGATGATGATGGTGATGGTGCTATGATGATGATGATGATGGGTCAGCTGACATTCTCATTTAACAACAGAGTACTGCAGCGGCGGCTCGCTGGCGGACCATTTGAAGAAGGGGGTGCGCTTCACTGAGGCACAGCTGATCGACGTCCTGCGGCAGGTGGCCCAGGGCCTCAGCCACATCCACAGGAAGGGCCTGGCGCATCTCGACGTCAAGCCCGAGAACATCTACGTCGACCTCCAGGTACTGTGTGTGTGTGTGTGTGTCGTTTCTTTATATTGTACCCATGCTTAATCCACCATCAACTCACAGGACGACGGGGTGACACCGCTGTACAAAATCGGGGACCTGGGACTCATATCGCTGGCCGACGCGACGGACTTCTCGGAAGGCGACTCGCGATACATATCGCGCGACCTCTTCGCGTCGGATGTCGACTGTCGTAAGCTCACCAAGGCGGACATCTTCTCGCTCGGCTGTTCGGTCTACGAGCTGGCCCTCGGGCGGGCGCTTCCCTCGCGCGGCGAAGAATGGAACGCCATCCGAGAAGGCGAGATCCAGCTCTCCTCCGACTTTACCCGAGGATTCGAAAACCTCCTCAAGGTACACGACACGCACCACGACACACACGACACGACACACGGTACGTCTCATTCTATATATTCCATTGTGCGTGATGTCGCGTAGTCGATGTTGGCAGCGGACGCGGACAAGCGACCATCGGCCGACGAGCTGCTGCAGGCGCCGGCGATGTGTTCGGAGGAGATGAAGTGGGACATAGAGCACAAAAAGCGCGTGGAGCTCGAGGAGCAGGTGCGCGCGCTGCAGGCCGAGCTGAGCTGGCGCCGGGACGTCATGAACTCGTCGGGCTGGCGCGCGTGCGAGAGCCTGGTGCCCCTCGTGGCCAAGCTCGAGGGCTACATGAGCTTCCTCGCCCCACCCTCGCCCATCTCTGCCGATTCCTCCCCTCGCCCTTGCCTCTGATCGAAGCTGCCCCCTGTAAATATTTCTTCTTCTTCTTCTGGCAACACCTTCATCACTCACCCAGAGCGTGCTTCAATAGGCTTCGGTAATCTCTCCGTTCTATTCCCCTATTTGTTTTCTTGCCTTCAGTGAAACAGTCCCTGTCATGTGCTTGTTTTGGACTGTCAGACGGGAGGGAGATAGAGAGATAGAGAGAGAGTCGATGATGAAGGAAGAAGGACAGACAGCCCACAGCCTCGGTACGCGGAGCACACTGGCTGGCCCCTTTTGTAGTGGTTGGAGCTGCAGAAATTGAGTGGTTTGGTGGTGGTGGGGGGGCAGAGTGGTGGGTGAGGCAGGCGCTCACGGGAGGGCAGGTGGGCAGCCACCAGGTGGCCCACGCCTACTTGACCCTCCAGCTCGCCCAGGACGACCGCATCATCGGAGGTAGCGCCGAGAGCCTGGGCCGCCTCATCGTGACTGCCCTCCACCATCACTACCATCACAACCACAACGATGATGAGGAGAAGGAGAAGGAGGAAGAAGCAATGCTGAACGATCGTCTGGAGGAAGACGAGATGGTAGGAGCGCTGGCGCGCTTGCTCCGCTTCTGCTCCTTTGCGGCAGAGGACAGTAGCGAAGGAGTGCTGCCAGCTGTCTGTGCACTTCTCGTACTTCTCGCATTACCACGACTCGCACGCACGCACGCACGCACGCACGCGCACGCCCGCCCGCCCGCCCGCCCGCCAGCCCGCACGCACGCACGCACGCAGCTTACGGTGGATACATACAGACCAGCCGGCGGGCTGTGGCGGAGGTGAAGGTGGCCCTGCTGGAGAAGTTCCCGGCCAGCGTGCACCTGGGCGACGTCCCCACGGCGCTCCTACTCGCGCCCGAAACCGACCACAAGACGCGCGCGTGCGCGGCCCTCCGCCTCCACCTCGAACTCCTGTACGACAATTCGAGCCTCGCACTGGTTGCTGCGGCAAACTTATGGTGTGCGTTGTTCGCGTATGCGTGTGTCGTGCATGTGTGTGTGTGTGTGTGTGGTGGGCAGCCACGGCCTGGAGGAGGAGCGTGACCGGGTTCGATTGTGCGGGCTCGTGGAGGAGATGTGGCGGGACCTTGATGCGTGCACCCGCGAAGCGGGCCTTTTGGCACGGACGGCGCTTGCGCTGCTAGCACTGGAGTACCTCGAGCAGCCGCCCGAGTCGGCCATCGAACACGCGGCCGTGGTGCTGGCCGACGAGGCGCCCATCTCCGCCGCATGGGCTGCCTTCCCAGGTACGCACTCATTGTCCACACGACACACGCCACGCACGATGCACATGACACACGCGACAATGACAGGCGGAGAGTCGATGTGGGCCATGTCTCGAATGACGACGATCGAGCAGAAGGCCCCCATCACGTCGCTGGTGGGTGTAGAGGTATTCCGCGAGCTCGCTCGACAGCAGCCGGAGCTGTCGGCCGCCCTGGCCTGGGCCGGACCCATCAGCGTCGCCCACAGCCAGCCGCATCCAGCAGCCACCAGGCGCACCCAACACAAAGAGCCCGCACTTCGCCTCCGTCGGCTCCGCTTTGCACCCAAATTCGTACGTGCCATTCTCTACACTCACCATCGCACACGCACGCACGCACACTAAGCACTTAGCTTGATGAGGGACGGTGGCTGGGGCGAGCAGGCGTTGGAAATGGCGTGTGGCAAGAGGTCCGCTGAGTGGATTCATGAGAACATCGTCACACGCCTGTTGGACCACCACCTCCCCACTGCGCACCGGCGGCTAGAAGCCCTTGATGGGCAAGCTCGACAACAACTGTCCACGCGTGTGCACACGACGCATCACGACGAGTGCGAATGCACGAGTCTAGGTTACGACCTCGCCTGCAGCATTGCGGAGCTGTTCGACCCGCTGCGGCTGCCTGACTTGTGCTTGATCACCGGCTGCGAGCTGCTCGACCCGGCGATCGCCGGTCGCCTTCGGTGGCTGGCCGAGTGCACAGAGCCGCACGTCGAGTGGCTGTGGGTGCAGCTCGAGCACTTCCAGTACTGGCACCTGGCCAAGGTGTTGCGCACGAGGGCCGACCTGCGCCAGTTCCTGGATGCACCGCCACCTCCGCGCGCCGACCTTGCAGGACTCCAGGATGAGGACTGGATCAACCTCGATGTCGATGTGGGTACGCTTGTTCTCTTCTATCATCATCGCCATTCCATAGAAGTGTGACGCTGTTCAGGGGACGCAGGCTGACGCTGCGAGCGTGGCTGGCGTGCGTGAGGTCAGGGTGGAAGCTGAAGGAGTGGATTGGGGCGCTGGCGTCGCCCTCCTCCTGGCCGGGCTACGTCGCGTTGCATGAGTTGCGGCAGACCATCTTCCACCCAAGTTGCGTCCTCCACCACCATTGGTCAATTCAAACTTAACTTAATTGTTCGTTCCAATCCCATCTCATCTTGGCCGTCCAAACAACAGCGGGCGTCTGCAGCGGAGCCATGCCAGCCGCCACCAAATGGGCACTCCACCTGCTCGACCAACCGAGCGTGTCTCGCAAGATCGACATCGTCGAGGTACTCCTCTTCAACCGCACCCTCTTTGTAGCGACGATCTTGGCGATCGATGACGATGGCGGTGATGGTGAACCTTGATGACTTGCCTGCTTGCAGATGCTGCTCGACGTTGTATTGTCGGAGGTGGAGAAGAGCTTGGAAGTGGGCAGTCGCCTCACCGAGGGCGATGGGGATGAAGACCACAGACACAGCTCCATCATCATCTTCTTCGATCAGGTGGTGCCCCGCCTGCTGCCCCCCTTGAACACCACTAGGCCTGTCCAGGCGCCCGGTTCCTTCGCGGAGCAGTTGTGGCGGGTCGCGGGCGCCGACCACGAGTCCCTCCGGCTCCGTATCATCACTCTTCTCGCCGTACGCTTGATTTTTGATGCGTGTGCGTGTGCGTGTGGCCGTGTGTGTGCGTGTGCGACATGGCGTCAACGTTTTCTACCTCTGGTGATGGCGGGGCAGGCCTACCCCTCCAGGTGGGAGGTGAGCATGCCACCCCTGACTCAGCTGGTCCACGACGTCGCCCAAACGATGCCTGTCCGCGCGGCGGCCCTCGCCGCCCTCTCTTTCGTCGCGCCCGTGATGTGCTCCGTGGCAGATGGGATGACGCCGCTCACCGGTCTCAGTCCCGCCGCCGACTTGGACCCTCGCCTGGGCTCGTCGTACTGGCCCGAGCCCGCGCGTCAGCTCGTCGCGCTCCTACACTCATTCCTGCCTACGCCCGCTGGTACGGCCGCTCCGTTCGCTATGGTGGTGGTGATGGTGATGGTGGTGATGACGGTTACGGTGTGAAGATGAACTATTGTCGTTGCGGGAGTTGGCGATGAGGCACCTGGTGGGCCGCCTCTCCCGTTGTTCCGATGAGCCAAGAGCGGCCGAGGAGGGAGAACTCGCTCGATTGCCGGACGAGCTGCGGCGCGAGGCGCTGCTCCGATCGGTGTCGCGCTTCAAGGTGAGATCCACCCCCTCTCGTTTACTGGGTTCTAGAATTGACTCAATGGTTTTGTGTGTCGTGTTTTGGTCGGATTGCAGAGAGTTGCAGCCCAAGGGCTCTGTCGTCTGATCTGTCGATCAGAAAGACAGCACCCTGACGCGGTACCCAAGGGGGAGCAAAGGTGGCTGCTCGCGGTGCGGGAGGTGCTGCGCGATCACACCCTGGACCTGCCGGCCCACGTGCACGACGCTAGCCGACTCGAGAAGCACAGCCTTGATATCCAGTGGCTCATACGGCCTATTGCTGATGCTGCTGCAGGCTCGGCGGAAGTTCAACCATTATTGTAAAATATCTGCGTATTTGAACAAGCGTTCAACAGCTCTGCAACATCTTGTAACCCCGGAACTTTGTAGCCACCACGATCGACTGGTCTTCGATGCCCACCAAATGACGTTCAAGGAAGAGATCACGTAGCTGGTGGGCGGGAGTAGGTCCACGCGCTCGCGCGACTGCAGTCGGAGCTGTTGGCCACCCAGGCCTGGTCTAACTCATCAGCATCGCCCACAGCAGCCCAGCCGCGTCCAGCATCCGACGAGTAGGTCCCGGCTGTAGGGTCGGTTGTGCACAGCCAGAAACTGGCGCAGATCTGGTAGTCTCGAAGAGCAGGTGGCGAGCTGTGCGTGTGCGGGGGTGGGCGCAGAGATTGACCAAGTACAGGTTGGACTGTCCAGGAAGGCAATACATTGCTCTCTTCGATCCGATTTTATCCCTCGGCGGCCAGTAGGCCAGGCCCTGTCACAGACATTATTTCTCCGAATGTCCGAGCGTCCTGTGCGACCTGGAACATGGCCTGGTCCTGGCTGTCGACCAGGAGTTGGTGCCTGGCTCTCTGGGTCAGCGCTGACCAGTCGGTTGGCCGGTCGTCTCCAGAACAACGGCGATTCGGCGGAGTCAGCGCCATTGGACAGCTTTCTGCCCTGGGGGTCGACGAATCTGCCGGACCGGTAGCGGTTGCCGGCCTACACCATCGGTCTGGGCGCCGACTCCCGCTTCGTCGACACCGCGGCCGACACCAACGGCGAGGTCTACAACCTGGAGGGCCTCCTCCTCTCGCTCAACCACACCATCCTCAAGGCCTCCCAGTACGACAACGACACCATGTGGACCGAGGTTATGGCCCAGGCCGACGTGCTCATGTTCCCCGAGAACGAAGAGGACTCCCCGCTGGGCACCATCACCAACACGACGCGCGACAACATCTACAACTGGGTCAAGACCGAGCGCGGCGTGGTGGTCATCTTCTACGGCGACTACGACCTCACCAACTTCCTCGCCCTGCTCGGCTCCACCTTAGGCGGCTCGGGCAACTCGCCGTGGCAGAAGACCGCCGCCGCCAACGCCTCCGAGATCTTCGGCGACGACGGGCCGGCCCAGCTGGAGGGCCTCAACGCCGCGAGCTCGTGAAGCCTCACGGCCGACGACGCGATACGGCAGCGATGACGACTGCGCTCTGTGGCAGTACGACATGGGCAACGGCCGCTACTTCGGCGTGGCGCCGGACTACTACAACGCGGCGCCCTACGGCTCGCAGGACGGGGGCTGGGTGAGCGCCCTGACCCTGGTCTTTTCGGCCGTCCCCTCTGCATCTCCGCGTGTCGCCTCCTCGGCCAGCTTCCTGGCCGCTCTGCTCTGATTGTTGCTTCTTTTCTTCTTTCTTCTTCTTTTTGTTGTACCCAATCATGAAAGAGACAGCACAGTCACGTGTGCCGGAACTTTACACCTCAACACCTTGTCTGTTTTCGAAACCCCGTACCACTCCCAGACCTCTTTACACAAGTCGTGTGGTCAATCATTGTTGATGGGAGAAATGAAGACTTTTTAGTAGTAGTGGAACTTGACGCGCAGAAGGTACTTGAGGTTGATCTGGCCCGTGTTGTACACAATGAACTAAGAGTGTGTGTTGGTGTGGAAAAACAACACCTTTGTGAGTGCATCCAATCATCTCCGTGTTTGATTGCTTTGTTTTTTGATTGGTGGAGGCGCGTACCTCGTTGTAGAGGAGGGAGGTGGGCGAGACGCCCGTGTTGGCGGGCGTGCCCAGCGGGACCAGCACCCCGTCGGGGGTCGTCACCGACTGCCGTGGGTCCGGAGCCGTCTTGCCGCAGCCCTTCGTGCTGTCGAACCCCTACGCACACGCACACGCACCACCGCACACGCACCACCGCACGACACACATCAATTGCAGGTCGACGCGGGAGGGCGATGATTGGTGGAGGGGGAGGGCGTACCTGGGGTGCCTTGTCCATGTACTCGGCCTGGGTGAGTTCGTACACGTTGCCGAGCGCGACCTCGCTCAGGAGCATGAGGCCCGTGGTCTTCTCCCGGTTGGGGTAGCAGTAGTTGGCCGACTTGCTGCTCATGTCCGCAAAATACACGCCCTTGCCAAACTGCACCAGGCGTAACCGCACGACACGACACGCATGCAACATGAGCTCAGGCGTTGGTTTCTGACCTGTGCGCGAGGGAATAGTGTCACGTGCCATGTAACCGGTAACCGGGGCTTCCGGCGGGGCGATGCGGAGGCCTTGCGATAGGATACCTGCATGTACGCAAATTGGTTTAATTACGTTGCAATGTAATTTCATTAAATAACAGAATGTCTGTGCGCAAGCGGATTGGTTGAATTGAGTTGTTGCAATGTAACTCCATGAAATAAAGAAAATTGGGCGTACCGGCGTAGTTGGTGAGGCGGGAGCCGTGCCAGAGGAGCATGCGGTTGGGCAGGTCGGAGAACGGGATGAAGTTGTCGAACTCGCCCTCGCGCTCGATGCGGAACAGATCGACCAGCTCCAGCCAATAGGCCGTGTGGGTGGGGCAGTGCGTCTGCGTCACGTACTTGGACACCATGTCCCAGTCCGACTGAATCATTCAATTTAGTTAGAGTTACAATTTAGATAGAGCGAAGGCAAAGAAAAGAGAAGGGGGGGGAATACGTCGTCGGTGTCGACAGGGACCATGTTGGTCTTGAGCTTGCGGTAGTTCTGTTCGATCGGGTCGAGCGTCTCGCCGCCGCTGCCTGCTCGATGGTCGGTCAACCCAACTGATCGCGCCACATGCGCAACCGCACACGCACGACACATAACCGCACACGCACACGCGGAGGGAGAGGGCGGGGCCGCACCATCCTTGAGGAGCGAAGCGGCGATCTCCATGTCGAGGAGGGCCTCCAGCATGTCGGTCTTCTCGCGCAGCTGCTCCTCCGTCGCGATCAACGGCGGCTGATGATTGCCATAGGCGTGCGGAATGATCCTGGTAACGGCAACCACCACGTGCATCGTGTGTCGTGAGCGCGCGTGCGTGTGTGTGTGCGTGCGTGTGTGTGTGTGTGTGTGTGTGTGTGTGTGGAGCATCTTGAGATGAGGTGAGGTGAGACGGAAGGTACGTGTAGAAGCGGTTGGCGCATTCGGTGAGGCGAGTCTTGATGGCGAGATTTGACGGATCACCCTTCTTGAGGATGCCCTGGATCTCCGTCAACACCTCGTACTACACGACCGCACACGTGCCACACATGACCAACGACACGACCAACGACATGACACGTGACACGACACACATGTCAGCAAATGGGAATGGCCTGCGTGGGGAAGTAAATGGGGAGCGTACGCCCTGCTGGATGTTGCGTTTGGAGAGCTTGCCGAGGGGCATCTTGTTGACGTCGATCTCGAGCTCGAGCAGGGTGTCCTGCATGGCCTTGATGTCGAATATCAACCCCACCAGGTCCTGTTCGAGCGTTCCCCGTGCAACCACAGCACACCAACACCACGTCAGCCCCGTGGTCGTGTCGTGTCGTATCGTGTCGTTGGTCGTGTCGTGTCGTGTCGTGTCGTGTCGGTACGCGTGCCTGGATGCGTTTGTCGAGTTTGGATTTGTTGCGGCGGAGCTCCTGAGCCTTCTGCTTGATGGCCAGCTCGTCGGTGTCGTCGCCCGAGTAGTCGATCTCGATCGGATAGAACCTGGCGATGGTTGTGATTAACGAATGGACGACAGCGCACGTATGGGACGCACACGCACACGCACAGAGAAAGAGATGCGCGTGTCGTGTGTGTTGTGTGTGTGGGTTGGGGAAAGCCGTACTTGCCGGGCTTCTTGACAAACTGATCGCGGTGCGCCCACGAATTCTCCGTCTTTTCCTGCACGACCGCACACAAGGCATTCAGCGCCCCTCTCTCCACCCATAACCAGACCACGAACCGTACACACGACACGCGACACACGCACGTGTGACCATGGCACACGACACGACACGTGCGCGCGTGCATAAGAAAAGCAAAGAGGCAGAGATGGTCGCGTGCCTCGTAGATTTTGACGAAGGCGGCCTTGGCCGAGTCGATGGAGGAGAACTTCTCCTTCTTGTCGCCTCCGATCGTCGTGCCCACGCGCCCCCACTTCCGGTAGACATACCACTGGACCCGTTCCCCCGCCACAGCACCCGCCAGCGCATCCCAGTTACGACTTCTACTCTTCGCCTTATAGTGCGCGTGTGCGGTTGCGGTGCGTGTGCGGTCGTGCGCGCGCGCGTACGGTTTTCTTGGTGTCGAGCTCGATGAGCTGCAGCGCGTAGTACGAGTTCAAGCCCGACGTGATATCTGCCGACCCCGCACGGCGCCATGTCGTGTCAGGTCAGTCGACACGCGAACAGCACACACAGGCACCACCGCATCACCGCACACGCACACGCGTGCGATGCGAGTGTACACACCGGCGAGGTTGAGCATGACGTTGTAGACGGTCCCCGAGTCGGACTGGTAGATGTGGCCATCGTCATCAAGCCCAGAGTCCGGGTGCACGGCGGACTTGCCCTTGACCTTGAACTTCTGGACGCCGCTCTCCAGCTGCTGCTTCTTCTTCTTGGCCGCCGCATCGTTGTCACTGTCGTCGTCATCATCATCGCTGTCGTCATCTCGCTTGCGCTTCTTCTCGGCGGCCTGCGGGATCTCCAGCACGGGCAGATCCACCTTCTCCCGCTCCACCGGCTTGCGCTGGTGTCGCACCACACCCACCGTCACATGTCGTCAGGTGGCGCCACCTTAATCATCACACACGCCACCTTAAGGCGGTGCGGTACCGGCTTGAACTTCCAGTTGTTGAGGTAGGTGGAGGCGTCCTTGAGGCCCGAGGGGACCTTCCACGGCAGCCGCTGCACGTCGCTGGCCGTGCCCGTGAACAGACACCGGCCCCACGCTAGCGCCGCCCAACAATTGATGTCAGCAGCGCCAACATTAAGGATTGGAGGGCGGAGTACCAGAGGCGTAGCCGGTGCATTTGTATTCAACGCCGCGCACGCACACGAGCTGGCCCTCGTCGCATGACGGACACGGCGGCAGCGCGCCGAACAGCATTCCCTCGGCGCACCGATCCAACAGCTTCGCCTCGCCTCCCTGCCCGCACACACATTGGCACCACATTACATTTTTGTCATTCCTCAAGGCCACGCACCCGCGTACACCGGCATGTGTCGTGTGTGTCGCGTGTGTCGTGTGCGTGTGTGATGCGCACCTTGGAGTCCTGCTTGTTGTGCTCGAGCATGTACTTGAGCTGGCCGACGTCGAGCGCGGCGCGGAGCTTGTCCTTGATGGCCCACAGGGCCTCGTTCTCGTCGCGCAGGGCGTCCTCCTTCTTGAGCTCCGACTTGGACTTGGCCTTGGCGCGCGGCTGGTCGGCCTCGATCTGCTTGCGCAGCTTCTCTTGGTCCTCCCACCGCACCTTGCTCGCCCCCGACACGTACCCGATGTCGATCACCTTGTACGTCGAGAAGAAGCAGTCGTAGTGGTGCCACTCCGGAATCTTGCCGTCGCTGCAGCGACATCGGCCATGGTGAGCTATGACAACACATCGTGTCGTGTGTGTTGCGTGTGTTGCGTGTGCGGTGGAACGTGTTGTTCAGCAGCGTACAATTTCTGGGATTGGACCATGCGGGCGACGCGGAGGTCGTCCATGTCTATCTTCTGGCGGCACACGCGGCAGCCGCTCCGCCCGCTCGCGGCATACTCGACACGCGCCTCGCCCACCAGCTCCCGCCCGCCCTGCTCTCCCGCCACCAACCAACCAACCAACCAACCAACCAACCAACCAACCAACCAACCAACCAACCAACCAACCAACAAAGCACACACCAGCGCCGTCAGCGATGATCAACCGCCGCCGCCACCAGAAGGGCATTACGTCGTCTTCATCTTCGTCCTCATCTTCGTCGTCTTCGTCGTCTTCTTCTTCATCTTCGGATGACGCTTTCGCGTAGGGCGTGACTGAAATAAAAGAATAAAAGAAAACAAGTTTGAGTTATGTGTGGGACGAGCGCAACGCGCAAGGAGGAGAAATGTGGCGGCGTACACGAGGAGGAAGCCGACTTCGAAGAGGCGGAAGAGGCGGTGGTCGTGGTGGCGAGAGGCGGCGCGATGGTGGCGAGCTGCATCTGCCACTGGGCCGCGGGGGAGAGGGCGGGGATGGCCACCGGCGTCGACACGCCGAACGAGGGTCCGGCCGCGGCCGCGGCGAACAGCGAGGCCTTGGCCGGCGGCGGCGCGCTGGTCGACGCCGCCGCTGCCGCTTTTGTTGTCGACCCTGTCGGCGCTGGGATTGTAGACGATGACGTGGATGCTGACGTAGTCGCGGGCGCGGTCGTGGCGGAGCCGAACGGGGCCGAGACCATGAGCGAGGAGAGGAGCGAGGCGCCGCCCAATGCGGCGGTGGCCGTGGCGGTGGGCGGTGGGAGACGGGCTGCGGGCTTGGGTCCCTCGCGCTTCACGAGCCGACGCTTGGACTCGTCGTCGAAGCGGCGCTGGAGCAGGTTGGGCAGGTCGATGAACCGCTCGCTGTCCTGCGGCGCGAATTAGTCATGTCGCACACGCACACGCACACGCATCACCGCACACGCACGAGAAAGGAATGTGTACGATGCGCACGCGGCGCTTGCCGGCGGCGAAGGCGTCTTCGATCTCGCTGGCCTTTTGGCGGTCGTACTCGACCCACGAGCTGTCGTCCTGCTGCCAGTACCACCGACCTGGTCGCCCACCATTGCCCATCATTGCCACCTTAAATAAAGCAACAATGCAACCAACACCCTCCACAACGGCGCGTAGTGGCGCGTACCCACATCGTCGTCATCATCATCGTCATCATCGTTGTCTGCTTCGGCTTCTTCCTCTTCCTCCTCTTCGGAAGAGTCGTTGTCGGTGCCTGCGGGCGGCTCCTCGCGTTTGACCTCGCGGCGCTTGGTCTCGTCGTCATAGCGGCGCTGCAGCATGTGGGTCACGTCGACGAACCGCTCGTCGTCCACCTTCACCCGCTTCTGGCCCTTCTTGTACTCGGCCTCGATCCTGCACCGCCACCACCATAGCAACCACCAATCAACCTCAAAATAACCAACGGTCGAAGGGTCCGCTTGGGCATGGCTCCGCGGGGGGGGGGTATTGCGTAGTACTTGGTGTTGAGGGCGTGGTCGTAGGCGACCCATCCGTTGTCGGACTTCCACGACCACTGCACCACCGGCGCCTTGGTCGGAGGAGGTGGTGGAGCGGCCGCTTTTGGTACGGGGGCGGGGGCGGGGGTCACCACCGCGGCTGCTGGCGCTGTAGAAACCGGGGCGGCCGCCTGCGCTGGGGGCACTGCCGCGGGTGCTGCCGGTTGGGCGGCGGGAGCAGGCGCAGAGGCGGCGTCGGGGGGGCGGCCTTCGCTTGGGTGGCATCCTTTGCAAGAGAGAAATAAAGGCAAATAAAATAAATAAAGAAAATAAACGGATGAATCAATTCGTGGAAAGGGTTTTATTGATAATAAATTAACAGCCAGACCAAGGCGTATTTTTACAGGTGTTGTGGCAAAACTGGAGGATCGAGAGGTCTCGATGGTGAGGACCCTCGGCTTAGAGTTCCTCGCCGTAGTTGGTGAGATAGATGACGACCTGGAGGCTTATGATGACGAGGTACCAGAGAATGAGGAAGGCCGAGAAGAGGAGCAGGAGCGGATGCGGGAACCAGGCCTCTCGTCGCGTTTTCCAGTAGACGCCGAGGTACATCGCGTGCACCATCTCGCCCATCGTCATGAGGAAGCAGAAGCAGAAGACGAACGCGCCGGGGTCGACCGAGGTGAAGAGGATCATAAAGAGGCACCAGTGGGAGATAATCATGAGCACGTTGAAGCCGATGTTGAAGATCTCGCGTTCGGCGATTTTCTGGAGGTTGAGCAGGGTGTAGTAGACCGCCACCATGCCGAGGAAGACCATCTGCGCCACCTTCTCGCCGAAGAAGAGGTAGGGTCGATCGAGATGTTGCTCGTAGATGGAGACTGACGCGATGCCTACGCCGATGCCGAGCCCCTTGCAGAAGATCTCGGCCCAGCTGACCGGACCCAGCTTGTCCACGCGCCACTTCTTGTCCTCGGCCAGGAGGGTGTAGTCGTCGCCGCGGCATGGCACGAACAGCTTGCTGAATCGCCATGCCTTCTCGAAGCAGGGTCGGAAGGGCTTGCAGACCACTCCATCCCATATCTTGCTCCCGCAGCCGCCCAGCTTCTCCTTCATCCTTCTCATCTTGGTCTTCTTCCTCTCGCAATGGACCCACGATTGATGTTTGGCTTGGTTGTTCTTCCTCGGAGGCTGTTTTTTGTTGTTTTATGTCGACGGATCTGGCTTGGAATGTTATGCATGAGCGTAATAATTTTTGGCGGGAAAATCCAGACAAGGAAAAGAATGATTTACACAAAATCGTGTAGCGTAGAACGAAGATGGCAGCGGAGGGAGCAGAACAAAAGAAGAACTGGAAGGACGAGGGCAACGCAGCGTTTAAGCTGGGCAAATGGGGGCTGGCAATTAAGTGCTACACGTCGGGCATTCGCGAAGATCCGAATAATCACCTCCTTTACAGCAATCGGTGTGCCGCGTGGCTCAAAATGAGCAAGGACCACAAGGCCCTCGAGGACGCCGAGAAGTGCATACAACTTCAGCCCCTCTGGGCCAAGGTGCCGCCCCGCTTGCCACGATTAATCACAATAATCGCGGCTTTGAGACTTAGGCAGGCCGGGCGCCCGGCATCAGGGTTACTACAGACGCGGCTGCGCGCTGCGAGAGCTGCTGCGCGATGATGAAGCGCTTGTGGCTCTGCGCGAGGCCGCGGAGCTTGCTCCCTCTGACGCCGAGATCCGCAACAAGCTCGCTGAGGTGCTGCAGCGAGGTACAACACCCTCACGACACGGTCGTCTTGTCTGGGTGTCTCTCGTTTCTTGCCTGCTCACGGCGTGCGCGCTGTATCGGTGCCAGTCTCCGAGAAGGAGGGCAGGCGGGTGCGTGACATTGGCAACTCGAGCGAGGACTACGAGAACTTCCGCGACAGCTTGGTGAGAGACCTTCCTCTCCTCTCGACACTCCTTTAGCAACTTCCAGTTGACGCAAGACATGCAATTTTGATCACACAGAAAGCGAAGGTGCCGGTGCCCTATTCGGACCAGGCCGTACGCGACTTTACGAAACAGACCATCGAGAATGTCAAGACCCGAGGTAACGTTCTCTCTATATGAGCCGGTTTCACAGCACACGCCAACACGACGTACGCGCGCTACGCACAGTGCGATGCACTCAGCTCATTCGACCTGCGCGTGCATGATACAGTGTTTGGTGGCGAGACTCTGCGCCCTGTAGCGCACTTCATGCTGGGCTTCAAGGACGACAAAAACGAGTCCTCTTCCATGGGCATGGTCGCTCTCGGTACGTGCAGCCTCATTGTGTGTGTCGTGTGTGTCGTGTCGTGTCGTGTGGCTCACGCCCTTTCCATTTCCTCTCGCTTTTCCCTGTTTTCTCAGAGAAGGGATTCGAATCGCCCGAGACCCATGCCTCCTGCTCCGAGTTCCTCCGAAAATACCAACAGGACATGGACGCCCACGCCGGTGCGTCCTTCTTGCCCGCACAAAAGCTGGCCGCGTGCTGCTCTATGTCGTCAGGTGACTCACACCCGTTGCCCACGTGTGGCGTGTGTGCTCGAGCGCAGGAATCGTGATCGTGCCCAAGTCGGCGCTCGCCTTTCCGCAGGTGTGGCTCGGCGGCGAGAAGAAGTGGCGGCATGCAGACAAGGAGGGCGTGTTCGTGCAGCTGGAGGCCCGCAAGGACCGAGGCGTGTGGTTCATCCCCATCACCCGCACTCCTGAGGGGCACATCAAGGCCGGCGATGAGGTACCACGACCTTTTATTGAATGGAGTATTATTATTTTGACACACGCGATGGTACAGGAGTCGTTGGACATCGACGTTTTCGGGCTCGTGCCCCGCCTCTACCCCCAGTGAAAAGGAGCGCCTGTCCCGAAGCGCGTGTGCTGCTGCTCATCACTTCAAGATACGAACTGGGTCTTCATTATGGAAAAATACGTAAAGACACACTCTCTCTATGGACACTCTTCTCTTCTTCTATGCACATTCTTTCGCTCTCGCACTCGCTCTCTACATTCGTTCCGATCACGCGGGAGCCGAGGCGTCGCTGCTGCTTACATCAGCGACCATCCCGACCACGGCGCCGCTATCAACGGCAGCGTCGACGAGGCCGGCACTGGCCGCCTCGGCCTCGGCGGCCACCGCCGCTGCCGCCGCGAGAGCGCGCTTGGACACCCGGGTACCGGGCTTCTTCTTCGTTTTGTTGGTTTTGTTGTTCTTCTTCTGCTGCCGCTGCTCCTGCTGGTTGCGGAGCTGATTCATCTTCTGCTCGATCTTCTTCATGCGGATGCCGCTGATCGACTTGAGCTCGTCCAGCCGGCCCTCCTTGATCAGCACCTTCTTGTACCGCCGCTTGAAGTCCGCCACGTGGTTGGCGTGGATGCCCTCGCCGATCGCCTCCGCGATCTTGCGGTTCGACGTCGGGCTGTAGCCGTACTTGCGGAACGCGATCTGGAACCGCGCGATGCGCTCCTCGGTCCACAGCGAGCGCAGGTCGGGCGCGCCCTCCATTCGATAGCTGCGCTTCTTCTGCTGCTTGGGGCTGGCCAGGAAGGCCTCGTACAGGGCCAGCACCGCCCGCCGGTCGTACCCGTCGCGCTGCGGCAGCCGGTACCGCCGCCCGCCGGCGCTGGTCGACGCCGCCACCCGCCGCACGGCCTCGGCCACCACCCGACGCTCGGCATCGGCCGCGCTGTTGTTGTCGCTGTTGTGGTGGTGGCGGTCACCGTCGACAGTGTTGGCGACGGCGTTACCGACAGTGTCGACGGCGTGGAGGGCAGGGTCGACGGCGAGGTCGAGAACGAGGGCCTGGATGGCGTCGGAGTCGTACGGGAGGGCCTCGTTGCCTTCGAGCTCGGGCTGGGGCGGCGGCAGGCACCGCAGCACTGCGCGGCACAGCATCGGCAGCCGCGCCAGCGACGGCCCGCGACCGCCGCACGTCCGGCCGCCGCTGCAGCTGCCCACACCGCCCAGGTTGACGATGCAACTGGCCGAAGTAGATGTAGCGGCCGTGGTCGTTGTGGTCGTTGTGGTCGTAGTGGGGGTTATGGTCGTGGTGTCCATGGTGGGGTCCTCGTCGTCCCTGGCATCGCTGCTACTTCGTGGTGCTCCTCGCCGACTGCTGCCCTCGACGTAGTCTCCATCTTCATCTGCATCATCACCATCTTCCTGGTCCAGGTCGTCGCTCTTTCGTCGCCGTTTGGAGGCTCTCCTCGTAGCGGTGGTGGCACCGCCGCCCTTCTTGGCCTTCGATGCACCACGCGCGCCACCACCCCCCCTCTTGGCCTTCGTGGTGGAGGACTTCTTGGCTGCAGGCTGCCGACGCTTGCGGCTCGTCGATGATGAAGACGAGGCGGTGCTGGTCGCTACAAAATCGTCATCTTCGTCATCTTCATCCTCTGCCTGGTAATCTCCGTCGTACTCTTCGAATCGGTCCTCCTGCACGTTGGATGGTGCGAGCAGATCATCATCATCTCCACTCCCTTTCGAATCCGTGGCGCCCGTGAGTTCTTCCTCCATCATCGATTCCGGAGCAGCAAGATTGCTGCTGCTGGCACACCGGAGATCGGGGAAGGGGGGAGGCCCTTCTAAAGCTGGAACGTCGATTAGAGAAAGGACGTCCATCTCCAACCAAACTAGTTAGAGTGGTGTACCCGCAGCGTGTTTGAGTTGCAAGGTTTTGTTCGCTTCTTCTTTTGGCACCTAAAGTCCGTCGTCGTCAGGCAAGGCCGCCACATACCGTCATCTTTTTACACTCCTTTTCCTCAAACTTCTTTAGTAATTTCTTTTCGCCTTTTCTTGTTTCCCGTCTCTTTTGCGCGTCTCTCCTCTTGCTTGTGCTGTACCACCTCCCTTCTTTTGAGCCTTGGGTGGGACCCCTTTGCAAAGGACAGACTATTGTGCTGTGCCATGCCGGTCTTGCAACAAGAAGGAAATGCCTATTTTTATTTTGGCTTTGGCGACAGCACTTGGCCATCCAAGTGCCCACCAACCACCAGAAAGTGGCCACCAGTGATGTGGTGCAGTGTGCGCAGCTCGTCATGCCCTTCAAAGCTCCAACGCCCATCCTTGAAGACTCGCTCGTCTGCCTGGGCGGCCACGACTTCGCCCAGGAAGAGGTCGTGTTGCTCGTGGTTGTGCGGCTCGGGCAGCAGACGGCACTCCAGCCAGGCCGCACAGCCCGCCAGCAGCGGCGCCTCCACCACCTCGCCCTCGAACGTCTCCAGACCATAGGCCTCGAACTTGTCCCGCCCCTCGCCGTCCAGGTCGCGGCCGGAAGTAGAGCCGACCGTGTAGGTGATGTCGGCCTGGCCCACGACCGGCACGTTCAGAACGAAGTAGCCGGACGCCTCGAGCAGTATGCGGGTCCAGGTGGACTTGTCAAGGACCACCGCCACCTTGGGCGGGTCGAATTCGACCGGCATCGACCATGCGGCGGCCATGATGTTGCGCTTCCCCTCGTGGGCCGCACTGACCAACACCGTGGGCCCGTGGTTGAGCAGACGATAGGACTTGGTGAGAGGCACAGGACGACGAGTAGAGGATGACATCAAAGGAAGCGCCCAGGCTGTTCTGTTTGTTGACGCGCGCAACAGAACAGTTCTGCCCCTTCTGTCTGTCCAGCTCATGAAAACCGCCGATACGACGCCCACACAACGCCGATACAACGGAGCGAAATCCCCCTATTTGCCTGGTAAAGCCAAGTGGTAATGCCAACACATTGGAGCACAACATGTTGGATGTCAAAATATGGTCAGGCTAGTTTATGAGTGTGTACTGGTGGGTCTTGGGCACGAGGAGGGCAAGGGCGCATCCTATCAGACCCCACACCGACGCCATCACCGCAAACACCCAGCCGATGCCTGGCGCGTGGTGGCAGCACAATCACCAGGTGTGCGTGTGAGAAGCGCAAAGAGTGGAGTCAGGGCAGAGCAAAGGGCAGGGAGCACGTACTGGGTGCCCAGTAAAGGTTGGAGTCGCTGCCGATGTCCTTGGAGCCCACGAACGAGCCGCACCAATACTCTCCTGCACACAAACAAAGCGTCAGGATCGTAAGAATTAGAATGAATCCATCACACACACAACACACACACACACACGACAATTGCAACACGACCACACACACGAGAGATAATTTACCCTTGCACTTGAGGAAATCGATGTCGTCCAGGGCGGTGGGAAAGGCGAAGAGTGCGCCCCAGGAGGCGACGGCGGTGAGGAAGGAGAGGAGGGAGGCGAGGAAGATGGACCACTTGGGGCAGTTGCCGCACGACTCCTCGAGGCTACGACGCGCGCTGCGTCGCATGAGGCAGCAGAAGATGAAGCACGAGACCAGGATGGACAGGACGAGCGATACGCCAGCCAGCGCCATGCAGGCAAAGTAGACGGTCTGTGGTCGGTTGGAGCTCTTGCCCGAAATCTCTTTGAGGTCGTTCCAGGAGTACTCCTCTGTCGAGTCCGAGCCATCCTCTGCAGATGCATTAAATAAATGTTAATTAATCAATCATGAAAGAAATGCTGGTGGCCACCAAGGCCGCCGAGAAAACGAAGTGGACAGCTAATGATGAAAAAAAGATGAAAATCTTCGGATACAGAGTACTTACTGGGATTGATGTAGATGACGAAGCCGGTCCAATAGAAGGAGGAAATGAGGTCACCCTCGCTCGTCGTGTTGCTGCCAGGAAGGCTGTAAGTGCCGCGCTCAGCAATTCCATACCAGGGGAGCGCCAGGGCCACGATGAAGAAGATTACGGCCAAGAGGGTCGCCATGAACGCCCAACATTGTCGCGTGCACCAGTGAGGACAGCCAGACATCCTCTTCTCTCTTTTCTCTTTACCAAAAAATCGCCTTCAAGATGAAGCCTCTACACAAAGATTTACAACGACCTTTCCCGCCGACACCAGCACCTTTCGTGCTCCTCTTCAGTTTGTGTCGACTCTCTTTTTCGCCGTGTGATTTTTTAATATTACATTTTTTTATCTCATCCTTGTGCAAGCTGAAGATGGAGTCCCGGTTGAGCTTGGCCTTGACAGTGGCCTTCTTGTGCCTCCTGGTGGCCTGCATGGTGGCAGGTGGCGACGCCAAGCTTTCCCTGCTCGGTCGTGTCGCGCTGGAGCCTGCGGTTGGCTCGCAGTCGCTGCGAACTCCGCCGGCCGGCTGGGTCTCGGTCTCGCACCAGCAGCCCAGCCGCGCGGCAGTGGTGCCCCTCACCTTTGCCCTCACGCGCCGCGACTCCGGCCTCATCCAGGTCCCGACCTTGCCTCCGTAAATTTAGATATTTTAAAGATTCTATTTATTTTGTTATGCTGACGTGTCACATGTGCAGGCCAAGCTCCAGGAGGTTTCCACCCCGTCGAGCCCGCACTATGGTATGCGCCGTGTGTGCGGCATGCGCGTTGCACTGCAACATGAACATAAAATGGTTGAGCTCACACATGATTGGACAGGTCGTTATCTGAGCGCGAGCGAATTGGCTGATCTGGTGGCGCCCCCGGCCGAGTGGGTCGCGGCGGTGGTCGATTGGCTGGCGTCGCACGGCGTGCGTTCCTACGAGCTGTCCCGCAACCGGGACTACATCACCGCCCACGTCGACGCCGACCAGGCCGAGGCCCTCCTCGCCTGCTCCTTCGGCCGCTTCCGCCACACGTGCGTCTCCGCGCAACACACATCGCACGACGCACGACACAACACGCACGACACAACACGACACGCACGCGACGCGCGGCTGAATGTGACGAGCGTGATATAGGGAGACGGGCCAGGAGGTGATGCGCTGCCTGGCTGAGTACTCGGTTCCGGCCCACGTCGCGCCCTTCCTCGACTTGGTCGCCGGCGTCATCCGTTTCCCTAGTACCCGACCACTCTTTTGCGTCGTGGCGTGCGTGCGTGTGCGTGTCGTGTGTCGTGTGTCGTGCGTGTGGCCAACAACGAGTGTTGCGCGTGTCGTGTGGGCAGACTATGGCAAGGGTCAGTTGAAGGCCAGCGTGGACGCCTTCGGGGCCGACGCGCCGAGCAAGGTGCCCATCACGCCGGACATGATCCGCAAGCTCTACAGCATCACCAATGTCCCCAAGGTCGCCAACAACCTCCAGGTACCACTCCCCCTTTTATTTTATTATTACAATTATTACAATTGCTATTATTATTGGCCATTTGTTTGTCACTTGTTTTCTTTTTGTTATTTTGACGTTTTTTAAAAATTATTTAATTTTTTATGTGACTGACGAGTGCGGTGATGGAACTTATATGCGGCAGGCGGTGGTGTCGTTCCTGGGCCAGTACTATTCGGCGCAGGACCTGCAGCAGTTCCAGAAGCTGTACGGGACGCCCGTGCTGCCCATCGAGCACACCTTCGGCCCCAACGACCCGACCGCGCCCGGCGTGGAGGCCAGCCTCGACGTCCAGTACCTCACCGGTGTCACCGGCGCCGGCCGCGGCAGCTTCGGTGCGCCACCATCGCACACAACACGCACGACACACAACACGCACTACCCTCACGCATGTGGCCTAATCGTTGCGCGTGTCGCGTCGTGTGTCGTGTGTGTCGTGTTGTAGGGGAGAACATCCCGACGTGGGTCTATTCGACGCCCGGCAGCAGGCCCGGCGGAAACGAGCCCTTCCTCGACTGGCTCCTCTTCCTCCACAATCAAACCACCCGTATGCTCCCCTCCCCTCTCCCTATTACGGTGCGGCCACGTGTGCTCATCCATTACCGTCGTGTCGTGTCGTGCGCCGTGTGTCGCGTGCGCAGTTCCCCACGTGTTCTCGATCTCGTACCAGGATCTGGAGTACACCGTCTCTGAGTCCTACATGCGCAGGTACTCCACCCAACCCATATTTTATCTCTCTTTATAAATGCACATATCTAGTTACACATTCTTTCTTATATATTTGTATATATAAAATAACGAATATGTGCGTATTTTACTTAAATTGTCACGGGCAGGATCGACGAGGAGTTCGCGATGTTTGGTCTGCGCGGGCGCACCTTCGTGACCGGCAGCGGCGACTGGGGCGTCGGCTGCAAGCCCGACTTCCACAAATGCACCGTGTTCGTCGCCGACTTCCCCTCCTCCAGGTACGCACCACTCGCCCAGCCCCCCCCCAAACCAATTCAACTAACCCGCCGGGGCGGGGTCGGTCGGGCTAGCCCGCACATCGTGTCGACGGGCGCCACGTTCTACAACGACTCGACCGGCCGCGAGAACGGCATCGCCTTCAGCAGCGGCGGCTTCTCCTGGTACGCACGTGTGTGCGTGTGCGTGTGCGTGTGCGTGCGTGTGTGTGCGTGTGCGTGCGTGTGGTGTGTGTGTATGTGTGTGTGTGTGCGCGTGTGCAGTCGCTCACGTCACGCGTGCAGGTCCTTCGAGCGTCCGTCGTATCAGAATGCGGCGGTGGAGGCCTTCCTCCAGCGCACCCGCACGCCGGACGTCCTCTTCAACCGTAGAGGCCGCGCCTTCCCCGACATCTCCGCCATCGGCTCCAACTTCCAGGTTCACCACTCACACCAATGCGCTTTCTGCAGCGTGTGCGGTACTCAAAATTGTGTCGTGTCGTGTGTGTCGTGTGTCGTCGTGTGTGCCTTGTAGGTTGTGTACAACGGCACCGTCATCCCCGTCGCCGGCACCTCCGCCTCCACGCCCACGTGCGTTGACCCTCAAATCATTACTTATTATTACTTATTCTGTCTTGCTTATTATTTATTGTTTATTTTTACTTATTATTTATTGTTTTAATGATGGTCGTTGCAGGTTCGCGGCGGTGCTGTCGCTGATCAACAGCCTGCGGTTGGCGGCGGGCCGCCCCACCCTCGGCTTCGTCAACCCGTTCCTCTACCAGGCCGCCTCCGCCTTCACCGGTCCGACGCGTGCTCCCGACTCCCTCTGCCTGCACTCCTCCTGCTCTCTCATCTCTGGCCTTTGGTGACCATTGTTGCGGTGCCTCGTGCGCGTGTGTCGTGTCACGTGTGTCGTGTCGTGTGTTGTGTCGTGTGTCGTGTCGCGTGTCGTACGTCGGTCAACAGACATTGAGGAGTGCCAGAAGCAGGACCCCGGGTGCTGCAGCACGTCCTTCGCGTGCGAGAAGGGCTGGGACCCCTACACCGGTACGTCAGCCCCCCTCCAATCCTCCTTCACTTTGCTTTGATTCTGATCATGCCGTGCCCGTCGTCGTCATCGTCGTCGTCGTCGCCAGGCCTGGGTACGCCCAACTTCGAGAAGCTCGCGGCGTTGGCCATGGACGCCAGCCTCTTCAACTTCCCGCCGGCCGGTCTCCCCCTCCACGCCTAAAACATGCAACTCTTCTCTTTTGTCCACATCTTTTGTGTTTCTTTTGTAAAACATTTTTTGTAGTTACAAGGTGCCCTCTGGTCTTTCTCTTTCGTGTGTGCTGTGCTGTGTGCTGCGTGCTGCGTGTTGTGGCCGGTGTGGTAGGGTTCAGGTGCTGTCACCCTCCTGCTCAGCAGACCGCGCGCCGCAGGACGCCGGAGCAGACGACGCGATCGCGCGTCGATCGAGCAGCATCCCGTGATCCCTACGCGTGTCGTGTCGTGTTGCGTGTCGTGTTGCGCAAATCAGGAGAACGTCCAGGCTGGGAAGAGAGGTGGGAACGAGAGAGTACCCGCGGAACCCCTTGTTGCGATTGAGGGCGGTCTTCCACGCCCGGTTGGACTCGCTGATGCCGGACCCGCCGCCGCCGCCGGCGCCTTCGAAGGCCTCCTTCTTCTCCCGCGTGTTCCCTGCCAGCGAACCCGCCCGGGGCGAGAGAAGCGCGTCCCTCTGCCGCGCACGACACCCACCACGGCACACGCCGCACACCAACACGCAGGTGAGCGCACAGCCGCCACGGCTCGGCCAGAGAGAGTGAGAGAGTATGTACGCTGCCCACCGCGGTGGTGGTCGCCTTTTGTCGCTGCTCCTCGCGCCACTTGCGCAGCAGGTCCAGGCTCTCCTGGCTCTCCTTTCTGTAATCCCCCTCCCCCGCGGAGAAATGAGCAAACGCTGCGCGTGTCGTGTCGTGTCGCGCGTGTGCGTGTGGGTGTGGAAGGGAAGCGTACTCTTCGACCTGCTTCTGCTTCTTGCAGGGCAGGCAGCTGAGTTCGAGCTTGAAGCGGGACATGACGGTCTTCTTGTCGGCCACCACGCTGCAGGTCCCGCAAAAGACCTGCCCGCAGGAGCGGCACCGATGGCGCCGGCGCAGGATCGTGAAGGCCGCCCCGCACAGGTGGCAGCTCGGAATCTCCTCGCCGCCCTCCCACTCGAACTCTGTTCGGTGCCCATCGACCACCGTCAGTGTCGACACACGCACGCACGCACACACACACACACACACACGCACACACACGCACACACACGCACACGCACACGGATGCGTGTGTGCAGGAATTCGATGAATTTGAGGGTGTACCGCGCTTGGGGAGGGTGGGGTTGTCCTTGGAGAACGACACCAAGTCGCAGTCCTTCCGCAGCCCAAACAACTGCTCCGTGCGCGCCTGTAGGTTGGTTTGACCCGAAAAGTGAGTCATCCAAAAAGACACAACACGACACACGACACACGACACGCACAGGTGCGTTCGTACATCGAGAGAAGGAAAGCTGAGGAAGAGGCCCGTTTTGAAGGCCAGCTCGCCGCCGTGGCCGTCCTCCTGCATAGTTGCAATTTCGAGATCTCAGTCCCAGGCTCTCACACAAAGTGATGAGAGGCATTTGGTGGCGATTTTAAGGTGGCGGTAAGGGGGAGTACGGGGAGGGCGATCCAGAGGGAGCACGGGCTGCTCTGGCGGCTGCTGCGGTACATCTTCAGGGTCTGCCGCACGCTGTCCGACGTCTTCCACAGACACTTGCGGCTCGTCACGCTCTTCACCGCACTACGCACACCACTGGTCGCTCAGCTTTGCCACACGACACACGACACACGACACACGCAACATGCTGTTGAGCGGCAGAGGCGAGGGTGGCTGTACCTGACGTGCACGCAGCGAAAGGTGTTGGTGGCGGGCGGCATGCCGTCCGGGCTGGTGGTCACCACATTACCCAGGGCCACGTATTGCGGCGTTGGCGGCACCGCCTGTCACGAAACACACATCAGACACATCACACAGTGAGCACTCAAAGAAGTCGCCATAGCTCGGAGGCCCAACAGCACCTTCCAAAGGGCCAGAAAGCCAAACTTGGAGCCCAGGCCCGAGTTGTCCTGCGCACCCCAAAATGCAGAATTGGCCACAACACACACACACACACACACACACACACACACACACACACACACACACACACGATGAGTCCTTGGCCGCGGCTTTGGGCATACGACGCACGACACACGGCCGCATGCAACACGCATGACACAGGACGCACGCACCCAAACTTTTACGAAGCTTTTGGGAGCGACGAGGAGCGGGGTGTTGGAGGGCACGGAGGCGAGGCTCAACGATGATAAGGAAGAAGATGGAGTGGGAGATGAGGAAGAGGACGCCAGCGATAACGATGGCGACAACGACAACGGCGACGATGACGACGGCGAGGTCGACTCGCGCGGGCTTACCGCCGCGGTCACCGTCGCCGTGCCCTGGTTGCTGCGCGCCAGCCAGCCCGGTGGCGGTGGTGACGTCAGCAAATAAAATAAAATAAATTGTGGTAGTCGCGCGAGTGGTACGAACCCGCTGACCTTCAGCATGAGGCTCAGGCGCGGGACCTTGCTCTCCCGCCCATTCTCTGGCTCCGCCCCAGCCGTCGACCTGCCACACACAACACACGCGACCAAACACGCACGACACACAGCGCGACACGACGCGCACAGAACGAGTTGAGGCATTAGGGCCGCGCGCCGCCGATTGGGTTTGCAATCCCGCTTCTCAGGGCACCAGCCGGGCTGGGTGGTACTTACCGAGTGGTGGTGGGGTCGCTGGTCGGCCTGAGCGCGGACGCGGGCGGCGGCGCCTTCTCCTCAAAGAACTGCTTGAGCACGTTGATGTTGCTCCGCCGTCGCTGGAGCGAGTTGTCCTCCAGCATCACGCCGGGCACGCCCAGGAGCCCCGAGGGCCTCGTGTCGTACGTTGTGGCCGCGGTGGTCAGTGGTGTCGACACCACCAAAGTCGTTTGTTTCGTGCTCGATTCGTGCGAGGCCGTGGTGGTGATGGTGGTGGTGGCCACGCTCGTAGCGGCGGCGACGCTGTCGGCACTAGTGCTAGCGGTGTCCGGCACCTCCGTCTCCTCCGGCGGGAAGAAGAATTCGAGCGACGTGATGATGGTCTCCACGACAGCGTTCGCCGTGTTTACGTCCCTGAGCGCGGGTGCAGCACAAGCTCAGAGTGAGCGCTGTGATGGTTCTCTTGTCACCGCACGCACGCACGCAACACAACACAACACACAACACACAGCTATATGTACCGAAGTACAAATTCGGGCTGGGTGTGGTCCTGCTGTGAAGGGTGAGGGTAGAGCACGTTGGGGCCTAAAGAATCACACCGGACCAGGTCATTCCCGCGTGTGTGTGCGGTGGTGTGTGCGTCGTGTCTTTGTATGTGTCGTGTACGTGTCTTGTGCGTCGTGTGTCGGTTGTGTCCGGCTACGAACCGATCATGGAGGCGAGGTTGGAGGCGGGCATGAGATTGCTGTGCGAGTGCTGGGCCACTCGGCTCAGCAGCCCGAATATTCGGTGCATCACCTTGAGGTTGAC
Source organism: Acanthamoeba castellanii str. Neff (assembly GCF_000313135.1). Taxonomy (NCBI): domain Eukaryota; phylum Discosea; order Longamoebia; family Acanthamoebidae; genus Acanthamoeba; species Acanthamoeba castellanii. The sequence continues at coordinate 398,074 of NW_004457538.1, forward strand.
CTCCGGCAGCTCCTGCATCACCGCCATAATCTTCTCCCGACTCTCCTCCGGCGTCTGTGATGCTGTTGTCGCGTGTGTTGCGTCGCGTCGTGTGTCGTGTGTCGTGTGTCGTGTGTCGTGTGTCGTGTGTCGTGTGTCGTGTGTCGTGTGTCGTGTGTCGTGTGTCGTGTGTCGTGTGTCGTGTGTCGTGTGTCGTGTGTCGTGTGTCGTGTGTCGTGTGTCGTGTGTCGTGTGTCGTGTGTCTCGTGTCAGAAACAAATGAGTCCGAGACGAGGGGCCTGGCCCCTTGGGGGGTAGGGTCGCACTTGATATGGCCTCGGCCATCGAGTTCCACACCGAGAAGGGAAACAACGGTTCGGGCAGTCGTCTGCACATTGAATTGGCCCAAGAGTTAACGAAGACGCACGCGTGTTGTGCGTGCATATGCGCATATGCGTGCGTGCGTGGTAGCGCCTATTTGCCTGAGGAATCGTTTGATGATGTTTGCGGCTGCGTGCGGGTTGGCAATGGCGTCGAGGTCGATCGGTTGGCCGGCGTCAATGTCCCGCGTGAGGTTGTTCATGAGGCTGGTCACGTCGATGCGGAACAGGCCCACGGCCTGCAGGCCGTGCCGCTCGATGTAGGAGATGGCGTCGCTGATCACCGCCGGCACGGGCCGGCCCTCGCGGTGGGCCAGCTCCTGCAGCTCGGTGCCGAAGAGCGCCTTCTCACCGCCGCCCTCCTGTGTGGTGGTCGTCGTGGCCGCGTCCTCGCGAACGACGGGCAGCCAGCCGAGGCACACATCGTTGTCGCTCGGTCGGCCCTCAACCTCCTCCGCCCAATCGCCCAACGAAAACCACCCTGCAGCGCACACGCACCACCGCACACGCACACGCACACGCACACGCGCGCACAAGGCATGGACGTGAACAAAGCCGCCAACACACAAGACAGAAGAGAGAGAGAGAGAGAGAGGTGAGCACTTGCCTGGTGGCGGGAGCGGGCGCCAGAGGACGAGGCCGCGGACCTCCCACACCTTCTGTGCCTCCATGCATTGTGCCACCTCCACACGGCCCTTCCCTGTCGCGTGCGTGAGTTCGTGAGCCCCAAAAATGATTTCACCTAACGACGGAGGTAAAGCGGGCCGGAGAGAGCAGATGGATTTAAATGGAGGATGGGGCATCAGAAGCAGAAGGGGAGTACCTTTGTGGGTGCTGGAAGATCGTTGTCGCATTGGGAGGCGAGGTATGTGATGATTGGCAAAAATGCAAGTAGCGGATTGAATTTGTGATCACAATGATGTTGATTTCACTTCACTTGCGTGGTACGGTTACAACACGTTGTTGCTTCTTTACCGTTACCGTTACTCGAAGGGCGCGACTGCCAGAACTCGAAAGGTATCCACCCTATTTAGGGCTGCACGTAGAAACGAAGAGGTGTTCTTCTGCTGAGAAAAAAAAATCAGAAGCATGCCAAGCATTCCTTTGATATCATTTTCTTTTAAATTTTCTTTTTCAAATCCAAAGCCCAGGAAACGGTGGCTTGGTTGGCCTCGTGTTGCTCACGAACTCGATCGGCCGAGGATTCCTCGAGATTAGACGAGAGTGAGAGCTTGTTTTCATCTTGATAGAGAGGATGAGGAGGACTCCCGGTCCCGGAGGAGTCGGAGGAGGCAGCGGGTGGAGGTGGTCACAAACGGAGACGCTAGTGCGGGTCTCGTTCCCCGTTCCGCGCGGCATTCGCAAGAGCGATGTGACGCTCGCCCTTGCTGACAACAGCCTTCGCCTCACGCTACGCGACTTCCCTCAGCCCCTACTCGACGTACTGCTGCTTTCCTTACCCCCCCAACAAATCAAATCCTCTCTAATTACTCCATCATCCGGGACATTATCTCTCTTTTTTTCCATGCATCCTTGTGTTCTTGTTTTCTTATTATTCGCACCGTCTACTCCTTTTGGAAGCGGATTGGTGTCTCGATTGATTACGTCAGGTGGCTACACTTTGAAGCCACAACTTGTGACGGTCTCTCTTTTCTCCCTTCCAATGTACGTCTTTTCTTTAGGGGCCGCTGTGGGGCCGCGTCAACACGCAGAAGGCTCGCCAACGCGGGCACAAGCTCACCAAGAGCGGACGTGTACGCGTTACCATTGCCCGTGTACAACTATCATCATGACCGCACACTCACTCACTTCGCTTTGCTCGTCTCGCCGACGGGCCGACGCTCTACGCTCTACTGTGGCGCGAGTGCAGGTGGCAGTCACGCTTGAGAAGCTGGACCGCGTGCCCTGGAAGCAGCTGTTCAAGGAGGGCGTCAGCCCAGTCGCCGCCAACTACGCCGCACTCACGCCTCCGCCACCGCAGAAGAAGGTGCGTGTGTGGGCTGAACACGACGCACACATTTTGTTCTCCGCCGGTACGTCCAGATCTGACGCCTGGCGCGTTTCGTGCGTCGTTGTGTACACCAGTTGATGGTGGTGTACGACTATGACTCGGAGGCGCCGAACGAGCTGACCATTCGGGAGAACGACATCGTCACGGTGATCACCGAAGACCCGTCCGGTTGGTGGAAGGGCGAACTCAACGGCACCGTGGGCCTGTTTCCCTCCAACTTTGCCCAGCCCTACGAAGATGGGGTACCGTACCCCGCCTCCTGTCCACACCTAATGCAGAAGCATGGAAGTACTTAAAAGCGACAACACACACACACACACACACACACAATTCGAATGCACAGCCTGACCAGTGTACGCTCCGCCCTCTTTGTTGTGCTCTTTCTCGATTTCCATATTTCATCATTTTCATTTTATTACAATTATGAATGTTAATCCATATTGATTTATTTTTTAATTTGCTCCCAATGATGCAGTGGACGACGACTCGGATGAGGAGGAGGCGCCCGCGCTTTCCGCCATGCCCGTGGGAGCGGTGCCCATGCCTGGGCTACCGTCGACGCCGACCGGCGCTCCGTCCAACGAACTAATGGCCAAACTGCAGCGCCGAACTGCCGCCATTAACGGGCCGGCCGGCGGCGGAGCCGGACCTGCTCCTGGGCCTGCCGGGCCAGGAGCATCTGCACCGAGGGAGCCGCCCGCTTCTGGAGCCCCAAACGCGCCAGGTCCATTCGCCGGCCGCGGCGGACCCGGGACGAGGCCGCGCGACGTACGTCCCATTCCCGGTCGGCTCGCCGCGGCGCACCACGCACGACACACACGCACGACACACACCTGACGCCGTGCAATATTTATAGATTGCCAGGCAGTCGACACCGGTTCACGCTGGCCTGGGCGGCGGCGGCCCTGGCGCTCCGCCCGTAGCCGCCCGAGCGCAGAGCACCATGTTCGGTAGGGCCCCTCCCCGCACCAATCACGACGCGTTGATCGTTGGCGCTTTCTGATTTCTGATTGGCCGTCGGTCCCGCAGGAGGCCCCGAGGAGCGACCACGCGGAGGCGGGGTGGCCGCGGCCGCAGCGGCTCTGGCCGGCGCCGGCGGCGGTGGCTTTGGCGGCGCGCCCCCACCCGGCGGGGTGTCGCCCTTTGGCGGCGGCCTCCGAGCGACGGCTCCCCCCGCCACCTCCGCAGCTCCCGCTCCGGCGGGCGGCGGTACTCCACCGCCGGCGGGCGGCGACGCATCGAGGAGGCCGCCGCCTCCGGCCCGCGCCGCGCGTCCGATGCTCTCCGTCTCGGAGCCCGTCCCCGAGCTCGTCGTCTCGTCGCCCTTCGGCGGAAAACTCCGGCGAGCGGCTCCAGCGGCTCAGGGCCAGGAATCGATACCGTACCGTGCTGCCAACCCCCCAGAGTTCTCTCGTTTTCGTGGGAACTTAAAACGCTTCACTTCTTCTCTCGCGCATTAGTGCGCCGACGCCTGAGCTCGAGGCGTCGACGGACGCCTACGCTCCCCCGGGCACCGTGGCCCTCGCCAAGGCACGCACTTCACCGCACGCTGGGCGTGGCCGTAACCGCTAACATCTATGTACGCACGCGCGACCGCACACGCACGTACCACCGCACACGCACTCGCACACGCACAGGCGCTGCATGATTACCAAGCCACGGCCGACGAGGAACTCTCCTTTGGTGAAGGAGACACCATCTACGTGCTCGTCAAGGTGGGCCTCCATTTTTTCTCCTTTTTTTCTCTCTTTTTCTTTTCGATGCTGACACCTGACACGTCACGGCCGATGTAGGATGAGTCGGGTTGGTGGCAGGGCACGGCGAACGACCAGACGGGTTGGTTCCCGGCAAACTTCGTGGAGGAGCTGCCCTTCAACCCCGGGTCGTCGGACTCGTCGTCGGGCGCGTCGAGCCCGATGAGCTCCAGCGGCGACGGCCTCGGCGCGGATGACGCCAGCGTGGCCGACAAGCTCGCCGACATCGAATCCGCCAGCGCTCGTCTGGTAAGCGACGCCCAATCTCCACCTTCGCTTCTCCTCTTTCTGACCAATCACTTCCTTCGTGTGTTATGTCGTGTTGTGTGTTGTGTCGTGTTGTGCGCGTGCCGTGCAATATTACACCAGGCGACACCCAAGCGCGCCCTGGGAGCGTCGAACAGGCGCAGGCCGTCGCGCTCCAAGCGAGTCATTCCGACGGCCACGACCGGCGCGCCGTCGGTCGTGGCCTCCGTCCTCGCCTCCACCCCGGTCCCCGCCGCGTCGCCCGCCCCCGCCGCCTCCGCCCCCGGCCCCGCCCACGCCCCCGCCGCTTCCTTCCGATCCAATCTGCGAAAGTGCGTGGCTCTCTTTCTCTCTCTCGCCATTGGTCGCCAGGGTCTCACAACGCTGGCGTTGTGTTGCATGGTAACCACATTGTGCAGGGCCGCACCCACCGACCAAAACTCCGAGCCCGCGGAGGTTCCGGTGCCGGCTCCCGTCCCAGTCCCGGTCCCCGTGCCGGCCGCCGTCGAGGTCGAGAAGGAGGAGTCGAAGCCCACCGCCGTGCGTCGTCCCCTCTTAGAATCCGATCCGATCGCGCTGACTTTGACTCACGTGACGTGGCGCCCACCATCACCCAGGCCACGGCCGCGCAGCTCAAGAAGAGCCCGACGGCCGTCCTGGCCAGGGCGCCCGAAGGTGGTCTGGGCTCGTTGCCATCGCGACAGGCCACGTCACCCCTGTTGACCCGTTCCCCGGCTCCGGCGCCTGCGGCCGCGGCTTCGTCGCCGCTGTCGACATCGCAGTCGTCGTTGTCGACAGAGGCCGGCCAAGTGGTGGCGCCCGCCAAGTGGCCGACGCAGCAGCTGGGCGAGTACCGCGAGTTCTGCGCCGACGTGTGGGCCATGCTCGAGTCGGCCGGCGGTCTGGCGCTCGCGCTCTGCGCCACGGACGGCACCACGTTCGCCCGCGGCGGCGCCAGCCAGCAGCCCTTTGCGCTGGGCCAGTGCGCCTTCCCCTTCCTCCAGGCCCTTGCCATCAGCCAATCGGGCGCGCGCGCAATCTCCGCTCAAGTCGGATCCGAGCGAGCCCCGGCAGGTACTGTGGTCGACAACAATTGCAACCAAGCTGCGCGAGTGGTAACTAATAATGTGTGCGTGTCGTGTCGTGTCGTGTCGTGTCGTGTCGTGTCGTGTCGTGTCGTGTCGTGTCGTGTCGTGTCGTGTCGTGTCGTGTCGTGCACCGTGTGTTGTGGTGCTCTTGCGACGCAGGCGATGTACTGTCGCTGAATGCGGAGAAGAAGCCGCACAACGGGCTGACGTCGGCGGGCGCGCTCAAGCTGTCGTCGCTGCTCTTCGCCGGCCAGGACGCGCCGTCGCGCATCGGACAGCTCCTCCAGTCCTTTGCCGCCTTCGCCGGCACGCCCTACCTCTCCTGCTCCATGCCCGCTTACCTCTCGCTCCGCTCCACCTCCAACAAGTACGCGCCGCATTCCTCTCTCTCTGTGTGTGTGTGTGTGTGTGTGTGCGCGCGCGCGCGGTGGTGTGCGTGCGTGTGTATGTGTGTCTGTGGGCGTGTGCGGTCTGACGGACAATGGTATGTGTGGCATCTATGTGCAGAGACTATGCGCTGGCCTATTGGCTGAAGAGCTGCGGCGGGCTCGATAGCGAGGTGGTCCCCACCCTCGAGTTCTTCTTCCAGGCCTGCGCCATCGAGGTGCGCGCGCCCATCTCGCTCACAGTCAAACCTACGTAGTAGCGACTGGTCTTGACCGGGCTCTCTTCTCTTTCTCGACAGGCCTCGTGCGAGACGCTGGCCGTGATGGCCGCCACCCTCGCCAACTCGGGCGCTTGTCCCTCGTCCCTCAAGTACGCAACTCTCGGTGTCGTGTCGTGCCGTGCGCTATGTGTAGTGTCGTTTGTCGTGTGCGCACAAAGGCTAACGAACGAACGAACGAACGAACACGACGCGACAGGCAAGCGGCGAAGTCTGACGCGGCGGACGAGGTGGCCAACCAGCTGGCCAGCTGCTGCGGGCTGTCGGAATTCAACGAAACGCCCGACCGACCCATCGCCCTCAAGGCCTCCACCACTTCCGGATGCGCCTTCATCGTCGGTACGTGGACCCCCTGACTTCCTTTCCATCGCCTTCAACCACTTTTCTCACCGGCTGGCGCTCTTCACGTGTGTGTCGTGTGTGTCGTGTTGTTTCTTTGGGATGCAGTGCCGGGTGTGATGGGTCTGGCCGTCTTCGCGCCGCCCGCGTCCCCTGCGCTGGGCAAGTTCTGTAAACTACTCTCCTCCAAGTACCCCTCGCTCCACTCCGCCAAGCCATAATACCCCCTCCTCCTCCTGGATCATCATCTCTGGTCAATAATATAATATTAGCCATAGACAATATAAGCCACATATATATTGGCCCCATATATAAGCATAGTATGGCCGCATGTACTGCAGCTATACTGTTTCGATTCCAGCAGCACCAACAACAATAACTTAATTTCTTCTGTTGCATTTTGCCCCAAACGCATAGTGATGAATAGGAAGATGGCTGTGGTGTGTGATGAGGCTAGGGCGAAGAAAGAGGAAAGAGAAGAAGAGAGGGATAGATTAGTTGGCGAAGTTGACGACGGTGACGCCCTTCTGCGACTCCGTGCACTCGGGCTTGAACTCCACACTGATGAGCGCGCACCACAGCCCACGTTATCGGGGGGGGGGGGGAGTGGTGAGAAAACCTCCCATGGCCAGCAAACGAGCACCGATGAATATGCTGCGGTTGGTCGGAAAGAAGAGGAGCACGCACGTGACTCTGGCAACGCAGCTCGCCACAGTGCTCAGAACGTTGTTGAACTGGCTGTAGGGCTGAGCCGAGATCTGCACCTTGCCTGTTGTTGTTGGGTTGTGTTATTTCTTGAAAGAGAGAAAAACATGATGACGACGAAGATGATGATGAAGGGCATGATAGATGGATAGATCGACACAGACGATGATCTACGAGGTTTTACTTTGGGAGGGGGGGGGCATACCAGGTAGGGCGGGGTACTCGTTCACGGGGACGGAGCGGAGGTACTCGTCGTTGACGAAGTAGATGATGCCCTCTTCCATGCCCTCCTCATCGAAGAGGGTGATCATGGCGCGCACGCCCTGCAGGTCCTTCACGTTGGACAGCTCCCTGTTGTAGGGGTACTGCTCCAATCCTTCACCACCGGCCTCATCAAGTTCAGCGGACGAACAAGAGGTAATGATGAAGAAGAGGAAGAAGAAGCAGAGACTTGAAGAGGGGGTTGGGGGGGAATTACCGTGTTGGCCTCCAAACATCTGGATTTTGTACTTCTGGCAGGGGGGTGGGCCACCCTGGGCACGGGCAAAAGCAATGAGTGCGACGAGCACTGCGATGAACAAAGCGGCCTTCATCTCCCTTCTCAAAATCTATCCCAAACCAAAAAAACCTAATCAGATCTCCCCACTCCCTGCGTAAAGGACACTTCTGCTTATTGGTCGGTCGTAAAGGTTGGTCCGTGCTTTGCATTTTCTAGCAGGTAAAGGAATCTGTGGAATATCGGTAATTCGATTATGGGACAGAGTGGTAGTTTCTTTTTTGGTTGCTTTTTCGGCAACTTTTGGCCATCTGATTCATCATCAATTTTGTCTTTCAATCATCTTTCTCCTTGCACGCAGCAAGCCAAGCATCTCGCCACCCTCCAATCAGAAAGAAGTATTCTACGCACCAACAGACCATGTCAGATCGCAGACGCTCTGGTATTTAGCCTCCCATTTCTGTTTTTTACCCTATCTTTATTTCTTTTAATATTTAATGCAAATCATCTTGTCAATTCATCCCATCTCACTCTCCTCCAATCTCCATCTTGCACGTGCAACTGCAGATCGAGATGAGCGTGATGTGCGTCGCAGCGACAGGGATGACTACCGCAGCGACCGAGATCGCGACCGCGACGACTACCGCAGCGGCAGCCGCTCCGACAGAGACCGCGACCGCTACGTTTCAGACCGGGACCGCGATCGCAGCAAGCGCTCGCGCGAGAGGGACGACGGCGCGCGCGGCAGCCGCCGCGACATCGACGACCAGCGCGACGCCAAGCGCAGGCGCGACGACGACATCAACGATCGCGGCTCGCGGGGCTCGTCCTACGCCGACGCGCAGCACGCGCGTGCGATGGGCGTGACGTCGGCCGGCGCCGACGACGACGGAATGGAGGTGGTGCAGCCGACCGAGGAGGAGCTCGAGGAGGCGCGGCGCGTGGAGGCCCTCCTCCAGAACTCGTCGGGCGCCCACCACCGCGAGGCCAAGATCGCCGGCATCCGCCCGACCGAGAAGGTAACACCACGAGGCGCCCCCATCACCGTTGTCCTCTTTCGGGCCACTAAGGCGCGCGTGTCGTGTTGTGCGTTGTGTGTGCGTGTGTGGTGCGTTGTGTGTGCATGTGTGCTGTGTGTGCGTGTGTCGTGCGTGTTGTGTCGTGGGTGAGCAGTTGTCGGCGAGGCCGGAGCCGGTGTCGATCGAGGAGCTGGCCAAGCAGCGCGCCCAGGAGAGCGCCAAGCCCAAGTTCCTCTCCAAAGAAGGTCTGTTCTTCCCCCTTCCGGGCATACGAACGAGCCCACCAGAAGACAACACACACTCACCCATCCGTGCGTGTCGTGTCGTGTGCTGTGTGTGTCGTGCTATGTCAACAGAGAGGCAGCGATTGGCGTTGGAGAGGCGCGCGGCGCAGGTGAAGGAGAAGCAGGAAAAGACGGCCGAGATCCGCGAATCGCGCCAGCAGTTCTTCCACCAGGCCGACGACGCCCCGCCCGCCAAGCCCGACCTCATCGACGACCGACGCGGCGGGGGCGGGCGTGACCGCGATCGTGACCGCGAGCGCGACCGTGACCGTGACCGTGATCGCAGCGATCGCGATCGTGACCGCGAGCGCGACCACTGGCGCGACCGCCGCAACGACGACCTCGAGAAGAACCGCGTCGGCGGCGGCGGCGGCGGCAGCGACCGCGGGCGCGAGAGAGCGGACCGCGATGACCGCGGCGGCCGCGGGCGCGACGAGGCGGGCGACCGCCCGGACCGCGAGCGCGACCGCAGGCGCGAGGAGCTCGAAAAGAAGGAGAACCTCACCCGCGAGGAATCCCAAGAACTCTCCGAAATCAAGGTATGCATGCATGCGTGTCATTCCATCTATGTGTGTGCGTGTGCGCACACGCGTGTGTCATGTGTCGTGTTCTAACAACACGTTGCTTATATGTAGGCGCACTACCTGGGGCTGAAGAAGGAGAAGCGGAAGGTGGTGAAGCCGAGCGAGAAGTTCAAGTTCGTGTTCGCGTGGGACCTGTCGGAGGACACGTCGCGCGACCACAATCCGCTCTACAACCAGCGCCTCGACGTGCGGCCCTCGTTCGGCCGCGGCTTCCTGGCCGGCATCGACCAGAAGCAGCAGCTCAAGGCCTTTGAGGCCGACAAGGACCACTCGCGCGTGGCCCGCGTCGAGCGCCGCCTGGACGAGTCCTACCTCGGGCGGGGCGACACGGGCCGGCACTGGTCGCAGAAGGCCCTGGGCGAGATGACCCAGCGCGACTGGCGCATCTTCAAGGAGGACCACAGCATCTCGACCAAGGGCGGCCGCGTGCCGGTGCCCATGCGCAACTGGGGCGAGTCCAAGCTCCCCACCGTGCTCCTCGATGGTACGCACACGCTCGCCGCACACACCGCACACGCACACGCGTGTGTTGTATGATGGTTTTTTTTTTTTTAACTAGTGTGTCGTGTGTGCAGCGATTGAGAGTGCGGGGTACAAGCAGCCGATGCCGATCCAGATGCAGTCGATCCCGATCGGTCTGCAGGGCCGCGATCTGATCGGTCTGGCCGAGACGGGCTCCGGCAAGACCTGCGCCTTCGTCCTCCCCATGCTCGTCTACATCTCCAAGCTGCCCCCCATGACCGCCGAAAACGCCGTATGCCCCCCCCCTCAAACCGCACACGACACGACACGACACTCACTGACAATGACACACGACACACGACGACAGGCGGACGGGCCGTACGCGCTGATCATGGCGCCGACGCGGGAGCTGGCGCTGCAGATCGAGCAGGAGGCGGCCAAGTTCGCCAGCGCGATGGGCTTCCGCACGGTGGCGGTGGTGGGCGGCCAGTCGATCGAGGAGCAGGGCTTCTCGCTGCGCCGCGGTGCCGAGATTCTCATCGCCACGCCCGGCCGGCTGGTCGACTGCCTCGAGCAGCGCTACGTGGTGCTCAACCAGTGCAACTACGTCGTGCTCGATGAGGCCGATCGGATGGTGGACATGGGCTTCGAGGTGCAGGTCACCACCATCCTCGACGCCATGCCCTCGTCCAACCTCAAGTCCGAAGACGAGACCACGGCCGAGGAGCAGATGGCCGCACTCGTACGTCTTCTTTCTTTCGTTCTTTCTTTTCGCTTTCGTTCTTTGTTTCGGCGAAATGCTGACGTGTGTGTGTGGTCGGTGCGTGTGCGTGTGTGCAGCAAGAGGAGAAGCCCGACCACGTGTACAGAACGACGGTCATGTTTTCGGCCACGATGCCGGTCGCCGTCGAACGCCTCGCCAGAAAGTACACCTCCCCACCTTCACCCCCTTGTCGTGTCGTGCTGTGTGCCGCGTGTGTCGTGCCGTGTCGTGCGGTGTGTGTCGTGCGGGCGCTGACGGTGCGCACGGTTGGCTGGTTACAGGTATCTGCGGCATCCGGCGGTGATCCAGATCGGCGAGGTGGGCAAGGCCGGCGAGAAGATCGAGCAGCGCGTCGAGTTCGTGAAGGGCGACAACGACAAGAAGAACAAGCTCCTCAACCTCCTCTACTCGGGCATCGCGCCGCCCATCATGGTCTTCGTCAACCAGAAGAAGAACTGCGACATCCTCTCGCGCGCCATCAACAAAGCCGGCGTACGTCGAACACTCTTCTATTCTCACCCCTCCCCCCCAATATGTTAACATTGCTTGGCTGACCCCCCAACCAACGCAACAAACAAACAGTTCCGTTCGGCGACGCTGCACAGTGGCAAGAGCCAGGAACTGCGTGAGGAGGCCATGGACGGCTTCAAGGCCGGCACCATCGACATCCTGGTACTGTGCCCTGTGTGTGTGTGGTCGCGTGTGTGTGTCGTGCGTGTCGTGTGTGTCGTGTGTGTCGTTTTTCTGACCGGTCTTGTTATGTCGTAGGTGTCGACGGACGTGGCGGGTCGTGGTATCGACGTGAAGGGCGTGACGCACGTGATCAACTACGACATGGCCAAGTCGATCGCCGACTACACGCACAGGATCGGCCGTACGGGCCGCGCGGGCATGAAGGGCGTGGCCGTCTCCTTCATCACCAACGACGACGCGGACCTGTTCTACGACCTCAAGCAGATGCTCCAGGCCTCGGGCAACCCGGTGCCCAACGAGCTGGCCCACCACCCGGCGGCCAAGATCAAGCCGGGCGCCGCCGGGACGCAGGGCAAGACCCGACGAGAGACCGTCATCTACGCCCCCTAGAAGAGGAGAAGGGAGGCCTCAACTGGGCAGCACCAGAAGAAGAGGCTGAAGAAGAAGATAGTGACGGTGATGGTGATGGGAAGTCACTTGTAGTAGTTGAAGAAGGTGATTGTTTTTTTCAGAATAGACAACCGCTACACCACCAGAGCGTAGTGGGCTCAACTTCCATCTTTTTTTGTTGTTGTTTTGGCACTGGGCTAGTAGTGCTCGCCAAACCAGGCTGTGCCACACCACCATGATGGCAAATCAGTGGCAGAACGGAATCATGATTAAGCTTTGGGGGGGGGGCATACATTGCTTGGGTGACTTGAAGGGGACGAGAATGCCGCGGACATTAGGCATGGAGAGGAAGGTAATGGCCACGCCTTGATGTGGCAGAGAAAAATGAATGATAATTGAGAAATTAAGCGAGTGCCAATGCAAGCTCCAGGCAGCTGCACTCAACGGAGATCAAATTTGGCTTTGGGGGGGGGGTACCAAGGCCACCAAGGAAGAAGGAGATGGAGATGGCAGGGTCCTCAAGAGTGACCTCCTTCCAGAACTGGTTGAACCGGCCGAAGTAGGTGCCCTTGTTCACCGGCCTGATAATCGTGCGCACTCCTCTGGCAGCCGACATCCTTTCGTTGATTTGATTTCGATTTGATTTCGATTTTTACCAGCAACCAGGAAATGGAATTGCAAAACCATTTCTTGCCGCAAAAAAAAGGAAAAGAAAAAAGGCGGGCCAGGCTGTGCTGAGGTTCCCGCATCGGGTGGCCGGTCGTACACCAGGACGGCCGGAGTGTTAAAGTACTTTCCTCACGCCCTAAAAGAAGATGGTGACCACCAACCAAGGACGGATCTTAAATCAGGGTGGCCGCCACCCAAAAAAGAAAAAAAAAAAAACGGTAGTGTGGTGTGGAGCCGAAGTTGGTGATGGAGAAAATGGGAAGGTGAACAGCTCGATGTCATTCCTCCTTGTAGATAAGCACGCTGCAAGCTACCCACGAGTTCTGTTGGCGCTGGGGTTGCGAGTCCATATAAGGAAAGAACGCAAAGAATTTGATATTCTGAGCCAATTACGCGTGCGCTGAGGCCGCAGAGCACGGGGCACAGTCCGTGGATTCAAGCAGGTCGTTGGGGGCAGTGGCTGAGTTCTTCCACTTTTCCATGACCTCCAGTCAGAAGCAGGAGGGTGAACAGGCAGAGCTCACAGTCCTGGAGTTATGCGTGGCCAAGTATAAAACCAACTCAAGTTGAGCTCTTCAAAACCAATCCAACCTACAACAAACCAACTGACCATGAGCGACATCAACAAGACCAACACCAAGGACGGTAAGCATTCCACCCCACACTTACACAATTTGATGTCCACATTCTTCAGCAGCTACATGTTGTTGGAAAGCTGACCTCATGCTTGTGGTTATCATCAGCCGCCGACCTGAAGGCTGAGCTTCAAGTGGCCGACTCGCGGGAGCCTCTGGACATCGCCAAGGACAAGGCCCAGTTCCTCAAGAGGAAGGAGGAGCATACCTCGGCCAAGATGCAAAAGTACGAGAACTACAAGGGCGACATCGTCTACAAGCACAAGGACTACAACCACCAGCAGCAGCCCGGTGGTGCCCAGAGGGGCGCCTAAGCTCTATCCCTCCACTCCTCTCCTAAGCTGCTCGCGCTTCTTCATCTTTACAGCGACCCAGTCGATTGCTGGGCGCTTCTTTCTTATTTTAAGCTCGGCAGCTTTGCATAAACACCCTCGTTCATCTACGTCGCTGTCTTCTGCCACCTTCTTGTTTATTGGCGTTCGTTCATGAGAGGGAAGCGATGAACAGGGCGAATAGAGAGTGTGTACAGTACTGATCCACGGCGCAGGGGGGAGGGAGAAGCGAAATCGAAAAATCGGGAGACGAGAAAGAGGGGCGCGAGAAGAATGAGAGATGGTGAATACGATCGATTTAGTTGCCCTTCTTACGGCGGATGTTGTGGACGTAACCCTTGTTGAGGGGCGGCACGGAGCGAGACGATCCGCAGACGGTAGACTGGCAGACAAGGAAGTGGAGACGGTTCTCCCTCTTGAGCACGGTGTCTCGTCCCTTGCAGGTCTTGCACACGACGTACTCGTCGATGTACTTCTTGAGCAGCGACTCGAGCTGCTTGGGCATGAAGCGACCCTTGATAACGACGCGGCCGCTGCCGTCCAAATTGGCCGTCGTTCCCAACTCGACGATGACGTAGGTCAGGAGATGCTGGGGGTTGCGATTGAGGGCCTTCACGATCGCCGGGAAGTTGGACCACAGGGTCTTGCTGGTACCCACGAGGTAGGCCTCGGGCAGCGGCACGCGCTTGGATCGCTTCTGATCGGGCTTATCGCCAACGAGCTCGAACACGCGATGGAGCAGAGTCTCGTACGAGTAGTCCTCGATGTCGGCCTTGGCAGCCGCAGAGGCATCCTCGCCATTGGTGGATGTGGAAGGGGCGACCTCGTCGGATGTGGCCTGATCGGGGGCGGCATCGGTAGCCTTTACCTCCTCGGTGGCGGCGTCCGCGACGACCTTCCTCGTCCTCTTCTTCTTCTTTTGCGTAGGATCGAAAAGCGCAACTTCAGCCTCTTCCGACATGATGATGTTTGTGTTGATGCTGAATCGAATGGAAATCGCTGGGTTGGTGGGGTCCTCCCAGAAAAAACGAGGATTCACTTTTTTCTTCTTCAGGTCGAAGAAATAGGCCAGAAATAAATGAGCAAAAATTGTTGGCATTGTTTTGGTTGAAGAAGGCCACCTTTGCTGGCTTGATGGGCATTGTTGTTGCTGAAACGCCTGACTCAGCTGTGCTTATCCTTCCTACATAGACCCACAAGGCAAAGAAAGAGAAGATGTAAGTGTGATCGGGACTGTTCACTCAGCATCTGCACGGCAGGGAATGCGTGCGTACACAAGGTTGAGCCACTGCTGCAGCTTTTGGTTCTCCTCCTCGTCCTCTGAGTCAGACTCAGACACGAACTCGCTCAAGTTCAGCGGTGGCAGCCTGGGCACAACCTCCTGCATCAACACCCAGTTCAATGGCAACGCAACACCAACACAAACCAAACCAGAGGTGAGCGAGGCCTTGGTACCGAACACCACCAAGCGCGCGCAGACAATATGTGGGGAGTGATATAAGCAACGACGACGTACCTCAGGGACTTTGAAATCTATGTACAGGATGATCCGTTCTGAGTCGCTGTCGTTCCAGGCCGAGTGTGGGTAGGTGTCATCGAACACGATCACCTCGCCCGCTTTTCGCCAATGGTGCACTGATGGTGGCGTAAACAGAACCGGTTTGATGATAGTCTCGGTCAATCGAGAATGTCATGATTCAAGTCTTGACAGTCACGAGCAACGCACAGTCAAAAACAGAGCGAGTCTCAGCGGCGCACCTTCGGGTCCGCACACGAGACTGGCGCCCGATGAGGGGATCAGCAAGCCCAAGTGATAGGCCAACGCCCCGTACATGCGACCTACGACCCACAGCCACAGACAGAGCCCATGAGCACACGGGCGATGGCAAGACAACACAAACACGCTGCACAGTGGTGCCAATCGCGAGCGAGGAGACGCGTTGTACCCGTAAAGCCCTTGTGGGTGTCGATGCCGGACCGAGGCTGAATGCGAGAGAAGCCCGCCACTCGGATGCCCGGCACCTGCTCAAGCAGCCGCGTTGTTTGAGGGCACAACTGCACGCGCGTGTGTACGATGTGAGTCGCTACTTACAACCGATGCACGAACGCCATCGCACACGCAACACGCACGAAGGGCGGGAGCCAGACGAGGGAGGAGAAGTACATACAGCACAGTTTTCGGTCATGTACTGGCCGTTGTTCATGAGTCCGAAGATGGTCCAGTCGTTGTTGGGCCGGTCTGGGTTGTTGACTGACCACCAGTGCAACCAACCCTGCACAAGGCCATAAAAAAATAAAAATAATAAAATAATATAATTAATGAATCGGATGATAAATGTTACAGAAGGGCAGGACGCTACCTGTTGATTTTTGGTGCGTTGATAGAAATCGTCGAACTGCTTGTCTTCGCACCAGACGCCAGACAGCTCGGCACCGTTGCGTGACTCGGCGGAGACGATGGCTGACCCGAGCGCGGCACGAAGCTCCTCAAGGATGAGCTCGGCGTGTTGCGTGAGCACGTCGAGGTGGGGAAAGAGGGCGGGATCGTAGAAGTAGTGGTTGGTCTCTGGTCGCTTCTCCCGCGATTGCGCGGGCAGCATGGACAGTGGCTGCAGGGCATCTGCGGCCTCCATGACGTTGGCTCTTTCAAATGTTGATTATTTCTAAAAAAGAAAAAGCAAACAATTCGACCACTTGTCATCTTTAAAATCAACAGAGAAAAGAGCAAACAGAGATGAGCAGTAGCCAGGCCGAAGATGATGCTGCTGGCGACGAGCAACGCCGGTCTTTGTGGCAGTTCCTGCTGCACCCCATTGAATCCTATGATGACCTGATGGAGACCCTCCAGTCCTCCAGCGACACCACCTACAAGGAAATCGGGTACACAATCTATGCCGAATTATTCTGCAAGGGGTGAGATCTAATCGATGGGCTTCGTGGTCAGATACACGACTGCCGTAGCACTCAATGTGATCTTGTTGCTGGCCAAGTTTGCCCTCCCGCACGCATGGCGGGTACCTTGTCCTCTCCCTCTTGAGCCATCCTGCACGAGAATCTTGGCGCCAGACCTGTCTTTGTTGTTTTACTCGATGACTACAGCTGCCGTTCGGTGTGGGACTGCTGCTCTTGAGCTGCGCCTTTGCCTGGCGCTTCTTCACCAAGAAGAAGCTCTACCGAATCTACAAGAGGGAGGGCTCGCTGGTCCGTCCCTCTCCACCTTTCTCTTCTTCTTCTTTCCTCCCAATTCATCAGCACACGCCTCACCTTCTTCTTCTTCTTCTCGGCAGCCGATCAAGTCGCCCAACGTGCGGGTCGCCGTCACGAGCCCTCGGAAGCTCAGGGGAGCTGTACGTCCTTCGCTCTGGTCACTGTGCTGACTGAGCGCTGCTTACATCAACACCGGACAATGGCTGTGGCCGGCGCCGCCAAACAGGTCTCTCGCAACGACATCACGGAAGTGTGCGACCTCATGCTCTGGGACCCGCCCATCATCTCGAAAACTGTGTTCTGGTACACAGCAAACACACTCCTAACCACCACCAACACGAGCAACTTACTCACCTCGTCGATTCGTGTCGTGTCGTGTCGTGTGTGTCGTGTCGTGCTTACAGCCTGTTTTCTCCGCTCCAAGTGGCCGTGGTGCTGGTCGCGAATGACTCTGACTTGATGGCCTCCATCTTTTCGCTCGTCTTCGCCGCCATCATTGCCATCTTTGTACGCGCGCTCGCTTTTCATCGCTCTCCATGACCGCTACTCTCCTCCCTGACCATTTTCTTTTTCCACGTGCGGCCCTGCACAACAGATCACGTTCATGTGCAACGTGTTCACCACGTGGAAGAACGACCAAGAGGTCATCTTCAGGGAGGTACGTACCACTTCACTCCACTCTTGCGCATTGTCACACACACAGCACGCAGCACACAGCACACACACAATTTACACAAGTGGTCATCATGGCACTCACCCACTCACCCATCTGTCGCGCGCGTGCAGGTCTACGATGAGCAGAATCGGTTCATGCTCTCGCAAACGGCCAAGCCCAAGGCCGACGCGGCCATCCAGGCCGACGCCGTGGACACCCACGAGACCTCGCTCCTCTACCCGGCCTATCCGCCCACCGGTTCGCATTACCGACCTAGCTTCCGCCACTACCCGCATCCGCAGCTCGTGCCTGACGTGTGTGCGGTGTGTGCGTGTTGTGTGTGTGTGTGTGTGTGTGTGCAGTGATCGTGGTGCCGCCAACGCCGGTGCAGACCACCCCGCGCTCGTTTTCTGCTGGCACTCGCTCGTCCGCCGGATCGCAGACCACGCCCCCGTCGTTGACTTCGCCCACTTCAATCCCGAGAAAGAGGAAGAGTACGTACTCACGTCCTCTTCTTTCTTCTTCTTCTTCGTGCTACCATGTCACAGTTGCATCACCATCAGCTGTTTTAGACTCATCTTTTTGATGACGCTGATGTTCGCGTTACTTGCGTGCAGAGAGCGTGAATCCGTTCCAGCAAGGCGGCCTGTAAGGACCAGTGAGGCCCTCCCACATGCATCCATATGTAGATAACAGCCCACAAACAAACTGTGGACGGGTGTGTGCTCGCGGAGAATAACAAACAACATGTTGTTCAGCCCATGTTGTGTGGTCCCAAAAGGCGGAAGGGTGCGGGAAGTGGGTGTTGGTATCGTCGGGATTTCCGCCTGATAACCAGGACTTTGAATTTGTCGACAGCCGGCGTGAACTCGCACGGGCAACATGTTTGCCGGCGCGTCGGGAAGGTCAGTATCCCACGCAATCGCCCCGCCAACAGCGAAGCTACGCAGCTGCCCGCTACACATCTATAAATCTGCATCACATCGAGGCACAATCTAAGAATCTACTACCGTGATGGAGACGCAAGGAAGACAGGCCTACCCGATGACCCTCACCCAGTTCATCCTGGAGGAGCAGCACCATCACCCCACTGCCCAGGTACGACGATTGAGTTAATAACACTCCTGGGCGAAGTAGTTTACGCGTTGTTGACCGAGTGTCCTTCCTTTGTGCTGCGATCGTAGGGTGATTTGTCGATTTTGCTGCATGCCATCGAGATTGCGTCCAAGTACGTGTCGGCCCAGGTGCGCGCCGCTGGAATCTTCGATCTCTACGGTGTCGAGGGCACCACCAACGTGCAGGGGTACGTAGGGCCCTCCCAGCATTCTCAAATCTTTTCGCAGTGTATGTGGCCCAGCCAAAAAGCAAACCTTGTTCTTTCTTCTCTCCACAGGGAGGTGGTCAAGAAGCTGGACGTCATCGCCAACGAGGCCTTCATCACCGCCCTCAAGCGCAGCAAGAAGGTCTGCGTGATGGTCAGGTACCGTGTAGCGCCAACCGCAGCTCAATCGGTCGTAGCGTAGTCGTTTACGTTGGGTGTTTCCCGCACTACTCAATACTCGCAGTGAAGAGAACGAGCACCCGATCGTGGTCGAGGCCTCCCTCGGCAAGTACGTCGCCGTCTTCGATCCGCTCGACGGCTCGTCCAACATCGACGCCAACGTCTCCATCGGTAAGCACCGTCTCCTCGCCACAACTCGCGGCCCAAGTCGCTAAGCCCAACTGTTCTCCGCAGGCACCATTTTCGGCATCTACCACCGCAAGTCGGCCAAGGGCACCACCGACTACACCGAGGACCTCCTCCAGCCCGGCAACAAGCTCGTACGTTGAGCTTCTGAGGATTACATACGCTGAGCTGAGAGCTGAGAGCTGAGAGCTGAGAGCTGAGAGCTGAGAGCTGAGAGCTGAGAGCTGAGAGCTGAGAGCTGAGAGCTGAGAGCTGAGAGCTGAGAGCTGAGAGCTGAGAGCTGAGAGCTGAGAGCTGAGAGCTGAGAGCTGAGAGCTGAGAGCTGAGAGCTGAGAGCTGAGAGCTGAGAGCTGAGAGCTGAGAGCGATGACGATTACTGACGCGCGCATGGCTTAGGTGGCTGCTGGCTACACGCTCTACGGCACGGCGACGATGCTGGTGCTGAGCTCGGGCAACGGCGTGAACGGCTTCACGCTCGACACGACGGCCGGCGAGTTCGTGCTCACGCACCCCAACATCCGGGTCCCGCCCAAGGGCAACATCTACTCCGTCAACGAGGGCAACAGCGCCTTCTGGTACGAGCCCGTCACGCGATACGTCGACAGCGTCAAGAACCCGCCCAAGGGCAACCCCTACTCCCTCCGCTACGTCGGCAGGTATGGCCTCTCCTCTCATCGCACACGCACGACCGCACGACACGCGCAGTGGGCTGACACGCGTGTGTGTCGTGCGACCACAGCATGGTGGCCGATGTGCACAGGACGCTGGTGTACGGCGGCATCTTCATGTACCCGGCCGACAAGCGATCGAAGCAGGGCAAGCTGCGCCTCCTGTACGAGGCCAACCCGATGGCCTTCCTCATGGAGCAGGCCGGCGGCAAGGGCACCACCGGCACCGGCCGCATCCTCGACCTCGAGCCCAAGGGCATCCACGACCGCTGCCCCGTCTTCCTCGGCTCCACCGACCTCATCAACGAACTCGAGGGCTTCTTCGCCGCCGCCTCCGAAGACAAGGCCGCTCTCTAAGCTTCTTCTCTACCCCCCCCCAAACCCACAGTACACAATCGCTTGAACATTGCTCTTCTTTTCTTTGCAACCAGTTGATGGTGGTGATGATGATGATGCAGAAGATGATGATGCAGAAGAAGAAGAAGAAGATGGTGGCGATGGATCATGTGAACACGTCTTCGTCGGTGAAGAGAAGGTCGAGGTTCTTGATGTCGGCTCGGTTGGGCGCTGCGTTCGGTCACGCAACACACACGTCAGACCACCCCACGACACGCACGACACACACGGGGGCGGGGGGGGGCTTTACCGAGGTCCTCGTGCTTGAGGAAGTCGAGGGGGAAGCGGGTGAGGTGGCCGCGGATGGTCATGAGGTGCGACTTCTTGATGTGGCACTCCTGCTCGTTGATGGTCGCGCTCCAGTCCTTCAAGAACAGCAGGCACGGAATCGAGTCGTGCGCCACCACCGGGAACACCTGTATGACACACATAGCGGCGCGCGGGCGTGTGTTTGTGTAAACGCGTGCGTGCGGCGTGTGTGTGCGGTGTGGCGTGTGTCGTGCGGTGTAGTACCTCGCCATAGATCTTGTCGTTGGCGTTCATTCTCGCGCACCACTCGCCCCTGTTTTTTTTGAGAAGATTGGCGCGTGAGTGACTGGAAAGAAAGAAAGAATCGTGCCTTCATGCCAAGAGGGCGGGCGAGTACTTGAAGGTGGCCTCGCACACGGGGTCGTCGATGTTGTCCATTTCGTGGTCGAACAGCCCCAGATGCTGTGAACGCAGCGCAGGTCGTGTCAATCAACACCCCCCCCCCACGTACACGCGTGTCGTTGGCTCAATGAGTTCGGCCTGCGTACCTCGCGCCACAGGCTTCGCCGCAGGTCGTAGGCGAATCTGCACTTCTTGTAGGGCCTGCACAAGTCACGCGCGCGCAAGACATCAGCACACGGCATCGCCGCCAATGACCATTGCGATTGCGACACACAACGTACGCTCCGTTCATGCGCGAGTCCACAAAGTCGGTGTCGTTGAGCATCACACAGATCTCCGAATCCCTGCGCGAGCCGCTCGTCGTCGTCAGCCAAAGAATGAAGGAAGGAACGAACAAAGAGCGAAAAAAGAGTGGGCGGCGGGGCGGGGGGGCGAAGCGAGCGACAGACCTCTTGCCGAGCATGGAGCGGTCGTTGATGTTGGCCGAACCGCAGATGACGAGGCGGTCGTCGACGATCAGCAGCTTCGAGTGGATGTAGATCTGCTCCGTCACCGCCGTGCCCCGCGCCAGGAAATCGCTTCACCCCCGCACAAGCCGCGCTTGTCAGACCTCAAACAGAACGGCCGTGTGTCGTGCTGTGTGTCGTGCTATGTGTCTTGTGTGTCGTGTCGTGTCGTGTCGTGTCGTGTCGTGTCGTGTCGTGTCGTGGTGCGTACTAGGTTCGGAGGGCGCAGAAGACGATGTAGTCGCTAGCGGTCTTGTCCGGGAACTCCTTGGTGAAGCGCTCAAGGATGGAGGTGCCGCCCCGCGTGATCGTGTGGTAGTTCCACCTTACCATTGCCTCGCAATCAGCTCACGACCCGACACACGCACACAGCACACGCACACGCACACGACGATAGCACGACACACGCCGGTGCGTACCGCATGATGTTGCGCACGCTGGCGGAGGTGGCGTAGGTGCCGTCGGGGTGGACGGGGAGGATGACCACGACGCGGAACACCTCACCGTTGACGACGGCCTTGCGGATGCGCTCGAAGATGATCGCCACGATGTCGTTCTCCACCGGCGCGCCCCCCGTCGAGCTGATGAAGAACTGATTCTCTGCATTCATCGCCATCATCGCCATCACCATCATCACCATATTAATATCGCACACGCACGCACGGCACGCACACGCACGCACGGCACGTGCGACACACGCACGCACGGCGCGCACGGGGGGGGGTGTACCGATGTAGATGAAGTGTTCGGCGTTGGAGATGGCGTAGCGGTAGGCGTGGAGGATGGAGGTCTCGGTGTGCGGACCGGACCCGATGGACCACTCGCAGGTGCTGCGCAGGACCTGCGCCTCGCACGTGCCGTATCCGACGTTGGAGTGCGTGCGCGGCGCGACGGCGGCCTTGGGCAGCAGCCACGGCAGCGTCACCCCCTGAATCACCTCCCGGTGGTGGTTCTTCACGACACGACACACGACACGCACCACCGCACACGCACACGAAGGTGTGTTGTGTGAGGTTGGCGACCACCACACATCGCACCGCACACGACACGACACGACACGACACGACACGACACGACACGACGCGATGGGTACCCATCGTTGGATGAAGTTGGCGGCGACGTCTCTGGCCGCGTCGCCGTCCACGACCTGCGGTGAACACAGCGCATATGAGCAAAAAGAAAGAAAGAAAATGAAAAAAGAAAAGAAAAGAGGCGATGGTGGTGCGATGTACGGTGTGAACGTCGTGCCAGGCCATGCGCGGGTTCATGGTGCGGTCGAAGTAGTCGACGTCGGGCCGCTGCACGTTGTTGACCCCCGTCACCAGCGGATTGTAGTAGTCCTGGTCGTGGTGCCCGACAGCATTCATTAATTAAGGGGCCGTGTCGTGTCGTGTCGTGTCGTTGGTCGTGTCGTGTCGTGTGTCGTACCTTGCCGTTCCATCGGTAGGGCGGCTGCGAGTCGGTGATGCGATGACACTGGTCGTCCCACCTCCCCATCGCCAGATCCAATCCGCCCACAAACTATCGCACACCGCACACCGCACACACGCCATCGCACACACCGCACATGCGTCATCGCACACCGCACACGCGAGTGAGACACTCGCGACGGCGTGTGCGGCGATAGAAAGGAATGGAAGTGGGCGGCGTACGGCGTAGTCCTGGTCGACGACCAGGATCTTCTGGTGGTGGGACCACTTGACCGGCGCGACGAGCGGGTGGCGGATGACCTTGATGGCCGGGTGGAGGTTCTCCAGGTACTGCTGCGCGTGCTGCGAGTTGAGGTTGACCGCCACCTTGGTCTCGTTCCAGATCAGCGCGCAGATCTGCACCCCCTCGTTGGCCTTGCGCTGCAGCATCATGTCCAACCGGTTCTCCTCCTTCATCTCCGTCGCGCCTGCAATGCATGCGTGTCGTGTCATGAGCGTGTGTGTCGTGTGCGTGTGCGGTGTGTGTCGTGTGCGTGTGCGGTGCGTGTCGTGCGGGTGAGACGAACCGGTGATCTCGTTTTCGCGGATGAGGTAGATCTCGGGCGAGAAGAACCAGTCGGCGATGAAGATGGACTCCTTGGCGTTGCGAATGGCGCGCGCCATCTCCTTGAACGTGTCCTTCCCATCCACCAGCCAACGCGCATTGATTTTCTGTCGACCATTCATCGCACGCGTCAGTGCGTGTGCGGTGGTGCGTGTGCGTCTCTCTCTCTCTCTCTGTGTGTGTGTGTGTGTGTGTGTGTGTGTGTGTGTGCGCGCGCGCGCGCGCGCGCGCGCGCGGTGGCGTGTGTGTGCGTGTGTGTGCGTGTGTGTGCGGTGGCGTGTGTGTGGGTTTACCTCGTGGAGAGGGAGGGTGCTCTGGAAGGGGAACTGGTCGACGGAGTTAATGCAGTGCTGGTTGATGGCCTTGATCCACTCCTTGCACTCTTCGCTGGTGGCCGCCGCGAACTTGCGCCGATAGTGGGGCGTCGCCACTTCGAAGCTGAACTCGTGCTTCCCGGTCGGAGACCACTTCGCCGAACCTTGGGCCAATCACACACAACACACCAACACAACACAATAAACTGTTATGTTAGTGTCCAATAGGATCACAGAGCTTATATAAGTATGTATATTCAATTTCTATGCGTACATTGGCCAATGCCCACGTTCAGCGACACCACGCGAGATATGTTCTCCTGTGTGTGTCGTGTGTCGTGCGTGTGTGTGTGTGTGTCGTGAGAAAAAAAGTTATATCGATACAAAATATGGGAGGGCGAACGTTACCTGCTTGCGGCTGGTCTCCCAGATGTTGTAGTCGATGTCCTCCTTGTTCGAGTGGATGTTGAGCTGCTTCTCGTAGTAGATGAAGAACCCCTCCTTCAGGCAGCACCAGTGCGGCGCCCACGACGACATGCCCACCCTGCCGCCCACCACGGTCGGTCAACATAGCAGCACGCGCACACGCACACGAAATGTGAGGAATGTTGCATACCGAACGAATTCCTTGAGGAGGAAGCCCTCCTTCTCGGGCCGGCTGTGGAGCTTGGCCTCGACCTTGCGCCACGACTGCTCGACGATGCCCGAGAAGAGGCCGAACGCGTCCCACCACTCGTCCGTGAGCGCGCCCGCGCACCGCGCCTGGAACTCGTCCAGGCCCAGGCTCGGCCGGTCGCCAAAGACTTGGTCTAATCGCAATGTCAGCGTCGGCGTCAAAAAGAACGAAGAGCGAAAAGTGAAGAACGAAGAGAAAAGAACGAAAAACGACAACGAAGGAGAGAAAAGCGAAGGAGCGGGGGGGGGGAGTACCGAGGGCGGCAGATATCGTGTCCGGTTGGCCCTCGACGTGCTTGTGGGTGCGGTGAATTTGCATGTAGAGCTCGACCACCTTGTTACGGTGCACGTAGCCGCCGTCGCCAAACAGTCGACACAGCACTGAAACCAAAGCTGCGTTCAGGAAATTGAACACTCTCATAGGCGAGGGAGAGGGAGGGAGTACGGGGGAACTTTTCCTGCGGGCTGCCGCGCGCGAGGGCAGAGACGGCGGAAATGAAGGACAGGTGGGTGGCCTTGCCCGACCCGTCCACGAAGATTGAGTACGCCCTCTGCTGGAGATCGGCGTACATCTGCAGACGCGATGTGTGTTGGTCATCGAACGCGCGACACACGCGACACACGCGACACACGACACACGGAACTGGGTGACGAGGTGAGTGGGGGCGGGAGGAGAAGTACCGGTTGATCGGCGGCGGGAGGCAGAAGCAACGCGGCCCGCGCCGGCGCGAGGATCTCGGAGAGTGCGAGCTCGCGATAGAAGTAGAACAGTTGCTCCAGCTCGGCCTCGGAGACTGCAGCAGAGCGGTGGTGCCGTCAAGTACTTAGCAACGCGCACTTTCCATGCGTCGATGTGCGTACACGACACGACCAACTACACGACACACACACAGAGAGAGAGAGAGAGATGGAAGAGACGGGGCAAGTGGGGTGTGTACATTTGGTGGTGCCAAGGAGCGGTTGAATGGTCTCCACGCTGTAGGCAAACGGCGGCGGTTTGGTGAAGATCGACGCATCGGTTGTGCTGTCGACGATCCACTTTCGGGTCTGCCCACGAGCGCGTGTGGTGGTCAGCTCGCGCCACCACACACACAACGATCCAAGAGGCTGCAATGCGAGCCAACTGAACTTGTCATGAAGGGGCACCTTCTCGAGTTTGACGAGGGCGCGGTCCTGTCCCGCCTGCGTGATTTCCGTCACCTTGGTCATTGCTCGCCACAACTTGCCCATACTGTGTCGCACACGACACGACACGACACGACCAACGACACACGACACACACGGCACACACGGCACACACGGCACACACGACACAACGCGGTGAGTTTGAAGCGCGATGGAGGGCGCGAGAGCGAGACGCACCCGGTGGCCTTTTCGGACTGGTTGACAATGTCCTTCTTGGGCGCTGGCGTTATGACGCCCGGAGGCGGCGCGGCCGAGGCGGCACCAGTGGGTCCGCAGCACTCCACCGTCGTCGATGACGACGACACCATCGTGCCTCCGCCTGGCGTGGGCGCCACCACCGTCGCGTTGTGGTTGTCCACGATCGTCATGTTCTGCATGTACGGCGACAGCTCGGGCACACCGCCGGCGCCGTACATGGCCGGCGGCGGCCCACCGCTGCACGGAGACGGTCCACCACCGCCACCACCACACGACGACGACGACGACGACGAAGAAGAAGAGGTCATCTGGGGCGGCGGGTAGTACGACGCGGGCGGCGGCTGCTGGTAGTACACCGGCTGCGGCTGGCCGTAGCCCGACGCTGGTGGTGGCTGCGGCTGGCCGTAGCCGGAGGGCGGCGGAGAATGGTAGGACGGCGGGCCGCTGCCCGGGTAGCCGGTCACCCGGTCGCCATAGGCGGCGGCGGCGGGAGCGGGCGAGGGGTAGGTCGGGGCGTAGCCGGAGCCGGGCGGGCCGCCGGTGGAGGGCGGTGGCGAGGGATAGCCGCCATAGGGGCCGCCAGAGCCGGGAGCGGGCGCGTAGCCAGAGCCGGGCGCGGGGTAGGGAGCACCACCCGACATTGGCGGTCCGCCGTAGGCTGGCACAAAATAAATAAATAAATAAAAAGAGCAAATAAATAGGATGAATATGAATAAATAAATAAATATATGTGGTACCTGGAGCAGATGGGGCACCAGGGAAGTGCAGGATGTCGCCGCCACCTTGCGGTGGACCTGCCGCATAGCCGACCCACTGCTGTTGCTGCTGGGGCGGTGGTCCTGCATAGTACCCGCCGCTGCCGTACGGCTGCTGTTGTTGCTGCTGGGGGTAGCCATAAGGTGGTGCGGCTCCTCCATAGGGGCCGTAGTTATAGGGCTGCTGCTGCATCGATCAAATTCGAGTAGAGCAACAAATTACGCTGTTCGCGATTGATGATTACACAAAACGGATGATGGTACGCTGAGCAAGTAGAGATCAAAGGCGAAGGTCAAGGGGGGCAAGTTCCAGGTCCTCGTGTGGCTGCTCGTAGATTTGGCTGAAAGATGGCCAAACAAAAAAAAATGGCTTTTGACCATTTTTCGCCAAAGAACGAAGAGGCCGAGACGACGCGTGAATGTACACTCGAGATGCAGTTGAAGACGTGAAGGTGCAAGAGGGCACGACAGTACCAGAGGGAGAGAGAGACGCGATGGTGGCGTTGTCAAAAAAAGAAGAAAAAAACGAAACAAAAAGAGTTGAGCCAGACCCAAGGCTCAGTCCGACTTGGACTTGTGCAGCCACTTGAACACCCACAGCAGGGTGGGCGACATCACCGACGTCTGGCAGCGGAGGAAAGGGAAACAACGATGAGCGAGAACATCATCGTCATCATCATCATTTCCCATCTTGGGTTCCAAGTCGATGTAGCAAGCACGTACCTGGTTGTGGTAGAAGTAGGTGAGGCCCGACATGGCCGTGCAGAACAGAAGCAGGTCGCCGTGCGGGACGGAGCCCATCCACTTGTGGTCGAGCATCTGCATGTAGATACTGTCGACTGCTCGGGGCAGCGTGTACAGGGCCAGCTCTGTCGTGACCAGACGCCAAGAACACATGGTAAGCCGCACGACGCACACGACACGACACACACGACACGACACACGCGACGATGTGGGAGGTGGTGGGTACCGGAGCGCCTGCCCTTCTTCTCGATGAAGATGGAGAAGGACGAGATGAGGCCGGCGAGGAGATACACGATCCGGTGGTCCCGGCTCACAAAGTTTCGCTGCATGCAGATGATGACCTGGTACATCGCACAGAACGACGCCAGGAACACCGTAGACCTCAGGCTCGACAGCAGACCTGCCCGCGCGTAGTGTCCCACGTGGCCTGGTCAGCACCGCACACGCACGATACACGACACGCACGACACGCACGACACACGTCGGAGAGGCGAACCGCGGCTGAGGAGGGTGACGGGGTTGCGGAGCAGCTTGAAGAACTGGAGCACGATCATGGGGACGAAGGTCAAGGTGGCGTAGATGGGCAGCGTCTTCTTGGAGGTCGACAGGAACGTGTTGATGTTGTGCCCCACGCACGACGACGTGCGCGGGTGCAGGATGCTGCAGGGTATCACCGGCAGCAGACCATCGGGGTCTGATCGTGCGTTGTGTGCGTTGCGTGTTAAACTCGATTATCTACGGCGAGCTGCTGGGAGCGGAGTGCGCACGTGATTTGAGGAAGCCCATGGCGTGGGCGATGGTGGCGGGCGTTCCCAGCTTGGTGACGTAGTCCACTGTTGTGGGGGGGGGGAGAGCACACGGAATCAGCACTAAATTGGGCGCAAAAAAAAAAATGGTCTGGCCGTGTGGAGGTACCGAGCGTCTGGACGTCGATGGGCTTGTTGCGGTTGCTTCGGCGCACCCCCTCCAACACGCACTCATCGATCGGACCTGGCCAGGTCCGCCAAGCCATTTACATTATTATAGAAAAATTTATTTATTTATTTATCGTGTATTTAAATTGTGCATTATCCAATAATAAAAATAGTAATAATTAAAATAATAAGGGCCGTATTTATGTGGTTACCTGAGCGAACGATGAATTTGTAGTAGGAGGGCGGCAGGGTCTCGGGTCGCATCACGTAGGCGTACATGATCTGTGCGGTCAGGCGGGTAACACGGAGCCAGGAAGTAGTGCGGAGATGAGGAACGAGCCAGAGCCTGCGCGCGCGGCACCAGGAAACATGAAGGAAGAGGGAGGAGGAGGCCAACGCGTACCTGAGCGGAGGTGAGAATGAAGAGGAGCGAATCGCCGTGCGCCCAGTCGCTGCCCCAGAAGTGCCACCTGTACAGATCGTAGGCCCAATCGCGCACGATTAGCGCTCGCCCGAGAGTCATGTCCGTGTGCGATGGTGCCTGCGTGCGTGCGTGCGTGCGTGCGTGCGTGCGTGCGTGCGTGCGTGCGTGCGTGCGTGCTGTGTGTGTGTTGTGCGGTGCGTGCGTGATTACATGTTTCGGCGCTTGAGTTCGTTGTAGATGCACTGTGCGAGTCGGGTGAGCAAATAGAGTGCCGGCGTTCGTCTGTTCTCTGTGGATTGAATTCA
>NW_004457538.1:426905-427750 GCF_000313135.1 Acanthamoeba castellanii str. Neff
CATTGGTCGACACAATCGCACGGCACGCACGACACGCACACGACACGCATGAATGTCAGTTGTGCGTCATCCCATAGCAGCGAGGTTAAACTCGGCGACGTACCCCCTCTTTGCGAATGGTGCGCATGGTGGCGTCGATGGCGCCCGAGAAAAGGCCCTTCTGTCCAGTCTGCAGTCGGACCTTGATGGTGTCGAACGGATGGCCCACCTGCCCCCATCGCACACCCACCGACGTCCGATTGCCACCATCGTTAGGACTGGTACCGGTTTCTATTCATTCCAAGTTAAAAAGTTAAACAATTATATGGTACCAGTGTGATGGCGACGCCGGCAAGTGTTCCTGTGATTTACACCAAAACGAAAACGAAAAACGAAACGGAGACTCAGTTGACAAAAAGGTACAAAAGATTTGGACGGCGGCGAGTGAGGGCGTACCGGCCAGGAAATCCTGCAGCGGCGTGAGCTCTGCGAATGGGAGAGGAGCAGTTCGGCCGAAGGTCAGAAGAGAAAAGAGAAAAAGAGAAACGAGCGAAACGAGAAACGAGGAGAGCCAGAAGCGTGGTTGATGATAACTGGGCCGATATCTGGTGATGGAGAAGTGGTGGCGAGCGGGCGGAGAACGTACGCTGGGCCATGGGCAGCATTCCACCGGGAAGTGGCAATCCGGCACCCGTGTACCAGTAGCTCAGCGCATGCTTCAAATATCGCTCCACCTGCACGCGCGTGTTGTGATTGTGTGATTTGTTGCACGTGTCAGAGACGTGAAAAAGAAGAACCCGTGAATCGAAGCGTGCCGGCGTCACCTTGTGCGGGTCGTCTTCCCTTTGCGCCTCGACGAAGATTTC
>NW_004457538.1:427879-442441 GCF_000313135.1 Acanthamoeba castellanii str. Neff
TGCGAAGGAGCTGGAGAAGGCGAGGGATGATCAAGCCGCTGAGTTGAGCTTCGTCCATAAATCGATTAAGAAGGTACACAGAAAATCGCATTTACTTCATTTTTGCGTAACGCCCCCTAGAGCCTACATCTCGCCATAATTGGCATTGGGAGTTCAATGTCCAACCATCCGTGGCACCAACTATTTGCAGGTGCCCCCGAACGTCGGCGAGCTCGTGCATCTTACCCGGCTCAATGTGAGCTACAACAGCATCTCCAAGCTGCCGCCCGAGGTGGCGGGCTTGCGCAATCTGAAGTATCTGAACATGGTGAAGAACAAGCTCAAGGATTTGCCGCAGGAGATGACGCAGATTGATACTCTGGAGGAGCTCAATCTCAGCATTAACAAGATCGCCGAGCTCCCGCGCGGCTTTGGATCCTACAACCACCTGCGCTTCCTCGATCTCTCTTTCAACTGCCTCACCGAGCTCTCGCCGCAAATCGGTCTCCTCTCCACCCTCATCGAACTCCACATCTCCTTCAACAAGCTCAAGTCCCTCCCTGCTGAGATCGGTACGTCGCCACTCGCTACTCGCGACTCGCTACTCGCTACTCGCATAAGCGTAAGACCGCACGCGTGCACCCGCACCGCTGCGCGTAGAGCCAAGTGTAGTACAGTAGTACTGACACATGCTCCTGTGTCATCGTGTGTGTGATCGCGTCGTCGTGTAGGCCGATGCACCAACCTCGAGATCATCAAGATGGGCAACAACTGCGTCACGAAGCTGCCGCACGAGCTCGGGCAGCTGGAGAAGCTCCGATCGCTGGACGTGTCCAAGAACAAACTCAAGCTGCTCCCGCCCGACCTTGGCGAGCTGCACGAGGTCCTGGTGGAGTTCTCCACTTCGCTCAACCCCTGTTCGTGCTCCCTCCCCCTCATCTGCATCATTGACACGACACACGTCGACACTGCACTTGCACCCACATCGGTTCCCGCTGTGTGCGCTCACAAGAGGGACGTCGTTGTCGCTTTGCTCTGTGTGCGTGCAGTCATCAAGGAGCTGGATCTGAACGCACGCAAGGGACGGGAGAAGCTCCTGGAGTACCTCCGATCCGAGGAATACGACAAGCTCTACTTTTCCGTACGTCCACCCCTCTCTTTGCCTTCCTTTTGCCTTCTTCTTCGTCATGATCACCGCTTTCTTCTCCGCCCCGTGTTTTATTTACTTCTTCTCTTCTGCTATTCTCTGACCTTCTCGCCATTCTTATTCTTTACTCTTTGTTTGTCACTTGGCGTGGAGAGCAGAAAATGGGAGAGCAGAAGGAAAGCGATAAGCTCTCGGAGAAGGACACCAAGTACTGAACACAGCAGGCCTGTTGTTTCCTCTTCTGCGCCTTCGTCCTGTTGTATTTCTATTTTGAATATAATATTTTTTCTTGAGGGAAACTGAGGGAAGAAAAGAAAATAACTTTCGCAAGGAAGGCAGGATAGTTCCGAAGAGTGATCACTTTGGGAGCGCACAAGAAAGATGTCGTTGAGTTTGATCGATCTGCTGCCGGCTGAGCTGGTGCTTGCGGTGCTATCCCACATCGACCCTCTCTCCAAAGACCCCGCCGCCGTGCGGGCCACCTGCCGTTCGTGGCGCCGCTTCCTGCGCGACGAGCGCCTGTGGCGCCAGTTCCACGCCCGCGTCTACCCCACCCGCCTGCCCGGCGATGAGGCCACCAACGAGGCCCACGACGCGCTCGTCATGCGCGGGGCTCGGTCGTGGCGCCAGTCGTTCGCCGACAAGACCGGCCGGCTCAAGAACGCGCTGGCGCACCACCAGCACCGGGCCAAGTCCAAGTCCGACCACGAGGGCCTCGAGTGGCGCCTTGTGGCGGCGGCCAACGAGGGCTGCCTGCCGCTGGTGCGGCGCTTCGCCGATGCGCTGCTCGAGCTGCTGGCGAGCCGCGGGCTGGAGCCGGCGGAGGGCCTGGCGAGCCTGGAGGCCGACAACCAGCGCCCCAACCAGCGGGCCAGAGGCAACGTGCTGCACATGGCCCTGTGTGGCGCCTGCGTTGCCCACTCCGCCCCAACCGTCAAGGTACGCACCACCGCCTTTTGATTTTTTTATATAATGTAAAATAATCGAATAAAAAAGGTAAAAAAAGAAAATGCCTAGATAATAAATCGATTTATTTATTTATTTATTTGTTTCTAGAATGTTTAATTATCTTTGCTCGCCAGCTGCTTCTGGAGCTTGGCGCCAAGGTCAAGCCAGAAAAGAAGTATGTTCGAGGCGACCCGAAGGCGCCCACAGGCAACCACCAGTACCACGCGCCGTTGAAGTGCGCGGCCGCGAGCCACTACGTCCCGCTCGCCACCCTGCTCTTGGACCATGGCGCCGACCTTGAGCCAACCGCCCTAGCGGTACGTACGCCCAACAAAGGCACTCCCCACAGCACACAGCGCACACGACACACGACGCACACGACACACACGCAACACACTGTGCGGTGATGACCACAACAACAACAACAACACTTGAGGTCAGGCGGCAGCGAGAGTGGGCGACACGGCGATGATCGAGATGCTGCTCCAGCGCGGAGTCGACCACTCGGACGGCAGTGCGCTTTGGTTGGCGGCGCATGCCGGCCACATGGACGCCTTCAGGCTCCTCATCGACCGCGGCTGCGATCCCAGAATCGGTCATGCGCTGGGGAATGCGGTGATCGCGCGCGATGTCGACGCGGCGCGCCTGCTGACCGATCACGGCGCCGTGCCGACCAGCGAGCACGTCGCCATGGCTCTGGGACATGGTATCTGACCCTATCCACCCTAGAACAGATATTTGTGCTATGTGACCCCCAGATATTCGCGCTGTCCCTCGCTCTGGTGCCACATTCTCGACATTCCTCACCACTAGTGTGGCCGCGTGGACAGCGGGGTGGGCCTCTACGGTGGAACTGCTGCGCGTGCTCGCGTCGGGCATCGAAACGAACGAATCGTACAGTTTGCTGACGTCAGCCGCGGTGGCCGCCGGGGACGAGGATGTATGCCGCTTCCTGATCGAGCACGGCGTCGACATCAACACCCACAACGACGAGCTGCCGGGCAGAAAAATTATCAACACGCCGCTTCACCACGCCGGTCAGCCCCACCACCACCTTGTTGTCGTGTCGTGTGTGTGCGGTGGTGCGTGTGTGTGCGGCGGTGCGTGCGCGTTTGTGTTGGTGGAGGCTCCGGCCTGACCGGCGATGTACGCAGCCAGGACAAACAATGTAGACCATGCGAGGTGTCTGCTCGCGTGCGGCGCGTCGACGGACGTCAAGCACAAGGAGACCGGGGTGACCGCGGTGAGCCTGGCGCGCCAGTACGGACACACCGAGGTCGCGCGACTCATCGCCAAGCACCGCGGGTCGGGCGCCGCCAAGGACAAGAAAAAGAAGAAGACGAAGACGAAGACGAAGACGAAAGCGAAGCGGCGACGAAGACCAGCAAGTCGAGCGGGAAGAGAAAGAACCGGTCGTCATCACAGAGCGACATGAATGAAGAAGAAGACGACGACGACGACGACGCGAAGAAGCAGAAGAAGAAAGCGAAGACGACGAAGAAAACGAACAAGGAGAAGAAAGAGAAAGAGGTGTCGGGCGAGAGGCAGGAGGAGCTGGCCCTGGAGGCCGACGTGCGCCGGCTGGCCAGGTTGGACAAGACCGACGTGTTCGCGCTGCGCCAGCTGCTGCGCACGGCGGGCATGAAGCCGAGCGAGATCCCGCGGCGCAAGGTGGAGATGCTGCGGGCCGCGGTCGCGCGTCTCACCGGCGACGACGCCGACGCCCTGCTGGCCAAGTGTCGTCTCCCGCCCAACGCGAGAAACCCATCTCCAGCGCGCCACGTGACTGAGATATAGACAATAGAGAGCATCAATAGAATATATGATATGTTTCTCTACATGTTAAAATATGACAGGTCACGACAACTAAATAGTTAGGCATGCATTATGCTTGTCAGAGACGACGATGACGATGACGATGACGACGACGACGTTGTTGGCGAAGACGTGGGTTGGGCGGTGGTGTGGGCCAACGGACGAAGGCGCAAGCTGAACGCGTAGTGCGGCGCGGGCTTCACCCAGTATCGGGGCAGCACGGTCAGGCCGGACCACGAGTCGTCGCCTGCCGCGCGCGCAGCCACGCGTGAGCAAACGAACAGCCCGCCGACCACAACACAATGGCGCCGAGTAGCAGCAGCAGCAGCAGCAGTACCGCCGAGGCCCATGGTGAGATGGTCGATGCAGAGATGAGCGTGCTCGCCCGAGGTCAGCTCCGTCGGATGATCCGCCGCTGCCACATCTGATCATCAAACCATTTATTTGAGCGCCGCACACGACACAACACGCAGCACGCAACACGACACGCACTACCGCACACACACGCACGCACGCACGCACGCACGACGAGCCGCACCTTGGGCGCTGTACGGCGAGGCGCTGAATTGGAAGTGCGGAGGAGGTGGTGGGCGGTCGCTGTCTGCTCGAGTTGGGAGACCAGACACGAGCAGCCCCGCCGCCGCACAATCGATGGAATCCGTCGTCGGTGAGCGGAGGGCGAGCCATCGCACGTCCGTTCGAAGGCCCGAGTCCTGCGGGAACACGTACGGCTCGAAGAAGCCCTCCGCCGCCTGCTCGTATACGCCCACCTTCGCCCTGCACCCCGCACATGCACACCGCACGCACACGCACACGCACACGCCGCACACGTCGAAAGTTGAGTGAAAGGCCAAGGCTTGGCTGTTGTCGTTGGAGTGGTGGCGCCGCACCCGCGGTTGCGGTCGGGGTAGTTTTCGTGTGGGCCGCGGCCGTAGTAGGCGAGCCGCGCCTCGCGGGGCACCTCCCACGCGAGCCCCACCCGGGCCAGGCTCAGCAGCTCGCCCGCCTCCACCATCGCCTGCCACTCGCCGCCGCCCATCACCACCACTTCGTTGGCCATCACAACGTCGCCGCCGCCGTCGCCGCCGCTGCCGATCGAGTACTCGACGCGGTGCTCGACGGAGAAGTCGTCTGCGTCGCCGCCGCCGCTGCGTCGACGGTAAAGAAAGGATTGGCGGACGACGATGGCGCCGTGGTCGCGGCGGTCGACATCAAATGCGACAAGGCGGGAGGCGAGGTCGTCGAGGCCGAGCTTGCGCCAGGTCCTGGAATTTGAGGTAGGCCGTGTCAGCCAAGCCGAGTTGTGCTTGGAATTCCATCAGTGAGTACGTACGCAGCCGGGCCGAGACCCAGGGAGAGATCGTTGTCGGTCGGCGCTCGCCACAAATTGAGGCGCGGCCCGCGCAACAGCACGCACTGCATTCACCGTCAGACGACACACACACCGCATCACCGCACACACAACGCACCACACGCACACAACGCACACGCGACGTACCGTGGTGGTGCTGTAGGAGACGCGTCCGTCGCGCTTGTCGAACGTCAAGGTCCAGCCGGCGGTCGGGTTGGTCACCACCAGCTCGTCGTCGGTCTCCCGGTCGACCAGCGCGGTGGCCACCATGGCCTCGTCGGCCTTGGCCTTGGCGGGCGCCACGTCATCATCGCAGCACGTGGCCACGAACTGTTCCCAGGCGACGCAGTGGCCCGCGCGAGCCCACGGCTCGTCGTGCTTCAAATTCCAGCTCAGGTCAAGCCAGTAGTCGCCGCGGCCGCGGCTGCTGCCTTTGATGTCGACGGCGTCGACGTTCAGCGAAAGCGCGACGCGGCGCGTGCCGCCCGGCTGCAGGACCAGCTCCGGCAGTCGGCCCCTGCCGACCACTTCGCCATCGCGCCAAAGCAGCCACTGTCGTATGCGTGTGCGTGCGGGTGCGGTGTTAGCGCCGGTGCGGTGTGTGCGGCGTGTTGTGTGCGGGTGCGGTGTGTGCGGTGTGTGAGGCCGTACGTGGGCGTCGAGATGCGAGGTGTCGCGGAAGGCGTAGCGGCTGCGTAGCTCCACCTCGGCCACGCCACGGGCCGGGTCAAAGGTCACCACCGTCGCCCCAATCGGCTGTTGCACTGCAACCACAAATCAATCAATTCGCCAATTAGTAATCATTCAATCAATCAAGAAAGAAAAACCATATAAGTTCTTGGGCGAGGTTTGTTCACATGAACAAACCTTTGTGGCATTCGTGGATGGCCGGGTGGGGCGAGCGATCCGGGAACACGAGGCCGTTAATGCAGAAGTTTCTGTGTCATGCAACACACACACGCACGCACACGCACACGCACACGCACACGCACACGCACACGCACACGCACACGCACACGCACACGCACACGCACACGCACACGCACACGCACACGCACACGCACACGCACACGCACACGCACACGCACACGCACACGCACACGCACACGCACACAAGGAAATAATGTTTTTTTAGGGTGGTCGGTTGCAGCCGAGGAGGTGATGGCGAGCGAGGGAGCGTACTTGTCGTTCTTCAGGTCGCCAAAGTCGCCGCCGTAGGCAAAGAACGGCCGGCCGTCGTTGTTGGTGTGCTTCACCAGGCCCTGAGTGCGTGCGCAGACAAAGAACGACACGCGCGCGCACGATCAGCTCCACGTATGCGCCGTGGGAAAAAAAAGGAAACGAGCACCTGGTCGACCCAGTCCCAGATGAACCCGCCGGCGAGACACGCGTGTGCGTCGAACAGGTCCCAGTACTCCTGGAGGTTGCCCGTGCTGTTACCTGCACACACACATACACACACAACACACAACACACAACACACAACACACAACACACAACACACACACACACGGCTTCAGCAACACCCGCGGAGGGGGGGACGGTTATGAGGGGGCGGGCGTGCCCATGGCGTGGGCGTATTCGCAGAGCAGGATGGGCCGGGGCTGCTCCTTGAGCTCCTCTTCAATGGCGGCCTGGCGCAGCCGTTCAACCGTCGAGTACATGAAACTCACCACGTCCACCACATCACTGTTCTCACCACACACACACACACACACACACACACGCTCAATTCAGTGTTCACGGTCTGGGGCCACAGGGCGATCCGTGTGCGAAGTAGAGGGTGGGCTGGTGCGAACCTGTACTGGGCGGGCTCGTAGTGGATGGGGCGCGTGGGGTCACGCGCCTTGAGCCACGCGCGCATGGCGCCCTGGTTCCGCCCGAACCCGCTCTCGTTGCCTGTTCGCGCCCAGTTAGCAGCTCGTGAATCATGTGTGTCGTGTGCATGTGCGTGTGCGCGGTGATGTGTGTGTGCGTTCTGTGTGCGGTGGTGTGCGTGTGCGTGTGCGTATTGTCGATCGTGCCGTGTCGTGCGCGCGTACCCAAGGACCACATGATGATGGAGGGGTGGTTCTTGTCCCGCTCGACCATCGACGCCAGCCGGTCCACGTACATGGCCTCATACCTGTTGACGATGATGATGACGTCAGCAGCCGGCCACACACACGCCCGCGCCCGCGCCCGCGCAACGGGTTGACCGAGAGATGCTGACGGGAGACCTACGCGGGGTCGTCCGAGAAGTGGTCCCACAGGCCGTGGGTCTCGATGTTGGCCTCGTCGACGACGTAGACGCCCAGGTGGTCGCACAGGAGGTAGAAGAAGGCGTCGTTGGGGTAGTGCGACGTGCGGATGGCGTTGAAGTTGGCCCGCTTCATCATCTGCACATCCCTGATGGCCTCCCGCTTGCTGTTGTCGTCGACATCGGCGGCTGTTGTCGACGACAACGACGATGCTGACGTGGCCGAAGTCGGGAATGAGGAGAATGCGCCGATGCCCTTCCAGGCGTTGAACTCGTGTCGGTTGACGCCGCGCAACTTGAGCGGGCGGCCGTTGAGCAGGAGCGCGCCGTCGCGGGGCGACACCGAGACGCGCCGGAAGCCGACCTTGACCGCATGGTAGCTGCATCGCTGGAATTCCTCACCACCGCCGCCACCGTCGAGGCCATGGCTGCTCAGCACGAAGAGCGCAGTGTAGAGGCGGGGAGTCTCGGCGGTCCACGGCTCGACGTCGCCGATGGCCGCCTGGAATTCCACCACGACCTCGCCGTCGACAGTGTTCGAATTCCAGTCTACATTCTTGGTGCAGCGATGAAGGACCGAGTGCCGCTCGGCGAGGTTGTGTTCGTCGTCGACATACGTCAGCTCGCCGTCGTCGAAGAATCGGAACCGCCGCCCGGCGTCGGCGTCGGCGATGAGCTGCATCTCGACGCGGGCCACCCGGGAAGCGGGAGCGGCCGGGCCGGCAGCGACACGGAGCGAGGCCGCGAGCAGGCCCTCGGTGCAGCTTTCGGTGGTCGTCGACACATAACATCCCATCGAAGAGACGAAGAGGAGGAATGTGGTGAATGTGAGAAATGCTTGATGATGAGGCCAGAGGTACGTTACCTGGGGTCGGTGAAGTCCGTGCGAATGGTCACGTCGCGCAGGTGCACCGGTGGCACGCGATGCACGCACACCGACCGCACGATGCCGCTCAGGTCCCAGAAATCCTGTACAGCACAAGAGGGAAAATGTGAGCAGTGTACTCACTGGTGTGGCTTGTGTTGTGCGTGTGCGTGTGTGGTGTGTGTGTGGTGTGTGTGTGCGTGTGTGCGTGTCGTGTGTGCGTGTCGTGTGTGTGTGTGGTGTGGTGTGGTGTGGTGTGTGGTGTGTGGTGTGTGGTGTGTGGCGTGTGGCGTGTGTGGCGTGAGCGTGTTCACCTGATCTTCGAGATACGAGCCAACGGACCAGCGGTAGACCCGGACGAACAGAACATTGTCCGTGGGTCGCACATACCCGCCGATGCTGAATTCCTGGGTGTGTACAGTGTACGCGGTGCGTGTGCGGTGGTGAGTGCGTGCGAGCGGCAGAAGGACGAGAAAAGAGGATTACCTTGGGCGTGAAGGAGTCCTGTGCGTAGCCCACGGCGTGTCCGTTCACCCACACGTGGAAGGCCGACCTGACCGCCTCGAACCGCAGGAACACGTCATCGCGCCCGCCCGGCCCCTCCTTTAACGGCCGGACGATGATGACGTCAGCAGCACCAGCCAGCCCAGCCAGCCCCCCCCCAGTCATCCACAGACGGTGTACCGCGAGCCAAGCGGGCGGCAGCGAGAACGACACAGCGTAGGTCCCCACGAAGTTGTCCTGGGGCGCCCGCGGAGGCGACACCTGAATTCAGCGAACCCATTCACGCAACGCAACACGACACGCGACACACGACACGATCAGCCTACGTAACAGTTCAAACGGAGCGGATTGAGCTGAGCAGCTCAAGGTTGCGACGGACCGGGTCGAAGGGGTACTTGATGTTGGTGTAGACGGGCACATCTCGGTTGCCCTCCGACGTCGGGTGGCCTGGCAGGCGGCCCAGCAGCTCGAGCTGCCAGTTGGAGGGCACCTCGACGTCTGCCCAGCCCTCGCCGGCTCCGGCGTGTGCGAACGGGTGGTGGGCGGGCTCGGGCGCCAGGGAGGCGTTGAGGGCGCGCTTGAACTTCCAGTGGCGGCCGTCGAGGCACAGCACATGGTCCGAGGGCACGTACGGGCTGCTCGTTCCTCTGTGTTGCGTGTGCGTGTGCGGCGTGTGCGTGTGTATGTGCGTGTGCGGTGGTGCGTGTGCGGTGGTGCGTGTGCGGCGTGGTGAGTGTCCACAAAAAGTGTGGTAGTGTTGAAGAGGGGTCACCTGGTGGCGTGCAGCACGTAGCGAGGATCGACGGAGCGCAGGGCGCTTCGCGCGTCGGTGTGGGGAGGCAGCCACGCTCGCGCCTTCTCCCGCCCCCGATGCACCACTATGGCACCATTGTTTAATAAATGGAATATGAGTTTTTAGTTTTATAAAACTAAAAACAAAATTAACGATGAAGAAGTGATGAGCGGCCTCCAAAAGGGAAGAAGATGCATGCAAGGATTGCAGGAGGCGCACCCGCAGGATTGTTCCAATCTTCTTCGATGGCCAGCCGTTCCATTTCAACAAATGGAAGGAATTGAATTGAAAAAGAAAAAGAAAAGTGAGTATTTATTCTTTGAACTCACTTTGACAACACGCGGTTGTGGCATGCATCAGATGGAGGGCGAATGGCCGGACGACATCATATGTGAGATCCTGGAGCACCTCGATTTCCAATCCCTGTTCTCGTGTGGCCAGGTGTGCCATCAATGGAAGACGCTCACCGAGAATGAATTTTTTCAGAGAGGCAAGAAAGACGAGAAGCGATCCAACTTCCCCTCAGGTGAGCAGCCACCCCACCCTCCTTCTTCCTCATCTCCCTTTATTACTTTCTTTGCCACAATCTTCATTCATTTCATTTCATTTTCATTTGCACACATCATCTTCCACAAAAGCACCTGCCATTGGGCTCAATCCTATGCAACAAGAAGGGCATGGAGCTTCTTCTGACAACACTCTCCCACATCTTTCGCTAAATGCACTTCACAGCAATTCGGCACTACTCGGCCACTCTCCATCTCAATCCCAAGTACTCGCGGGCCTACAACCGACGCGGCAACGCCAAGTACATACAGGGCGACCGCGTCAACGCAGAGAAGGACTGGCGGCTGGCGGCCACCTTCGCCTCGCCCGAGTTCGACGAGACCATGACCGTGGCCGAAGCCAAGATCATCAAAAGCAAGATCCTCGTCGTCGAAGCCAACTACGAAAAGGTCTGTTGTCGTGTCGTGTCGTGTCGTTGGTCGTGTCGTTGGTCGTGTCGTGTCGTGTCTCGTGTCGTGTCGTGTCGTTTTTTGGCGGAACACCCTCTCACTTGCCGGTGCGTCAGGCGCTTGAGGAAGCGGCGGCGGCCATCGAGGCCGATCCCACCAACGCCGATGCCTATCACCAGCGAGGCTTTGTCAAGTCGTTCACAGGCGACATCAGCGGTACGTTCGAGGTCTCGTCTGTGCGCGTGCACGTGTCGTGCGTGTCGTGTCGCGTGTCTTCTTCAAGCGGCTAACGTACGCACCCATCAAGGCGAGATCGAGGATTTTTCAAAGTGTATCGAGCTCAAGCTGCGATTGAATCCGTTCGACGCCTACAACGCCTACAACAACCGCGGGTTGGCCTATCAGGTAACGTCGACGTCGCGCGCGCGTGTACGTGTGTGCGGTCGTGTGTGTGTGTGGTGTGTGGTGTGTGTGGTGTGTGTGTGGTATGTGTGTTATGTGTGTTGCATGTGTGCGTGTGCGTGCGACCCGGTTCCTGACGCCGCACGCACGCACGCGCTGAGTTGCAGGACCGGGAGGAGTGGGATGAGGCCATCCGAGACCACACCGAGGCCATCCGATTACAGCCCAGCTACGGCATCGCCTACAAGCACCGAGGCAAGGCCTACCGCTGCTCCGGCGAGCTTTCGCTCTCCCTGAATGACCTCACAAAAGCACTCGGGGTACGACACGCAACACGCAACGCGTGGCACGACACGACACGCAACACGACACGACACATACGTGTATCTTATGTAAATGGTGTGGTGCAGACAAATCCGAAGGACGTGGACGCGCTGGTGGAGCGGTCGTACACCTACTATGAGCTCGGCCAGCCCGCCAACGCCATGGTGGACTGCGAGGCCGCCATCGCCATCGACCCCCTATGCCACGACGCGTTCACCGTCAAGGCCGGTAACGTTCCCCTCACACTATTTATTTGATTTATTTGATTTGTATTATGTGTTTATTTATTTGAATTGTTTATTACTTGTTGTTTACTTCTATTTTTTAAAATTGTGCAGGGCTGATGGCCGACGTGGGCGACAGCGAGGGCGCGATCGAGATTCTTACGGGCCTGCTCGACCAGGCGCCCGACGCCTTCACATTCCGCTTCCGGGCCGAGCTCCGAATCCTGCGACAAGACTTCGAAGGCGCCAAATCAGGTAAAACAAACACATCACAATTCAAGCTTCTGTTGCGTTGCAGCGGCTTCAACATGTATGTAAGTAGCTGACGACACACCAACATCAACATCACCGCCGACATCAATTAAAGACTACCGGCGATGTCTCGAGCTCGACCCGACTGACGAGGACGTGCGAACTCGACTAGAGCACCTGGAGGAGCATCTCGCCCCACCAGGCAACGGAGGCGGTGGCACCGCATAGCCCCTCACTCGCGTGTGTGCGTCGTGTGCCGTGTGTCTCGTTTCGTGTGTGTGCGTGTGTGCGAATGCTTGCTGATGTGTATGGCATATGAGCTACAATTCAGGGCGTCGTCCGCAACACATTGAATGAACGAACAAGACAAGATGAGGCGAACAAAGAAAAACAAGAATACAAAAAGAGGCGCATTGGAGGTGCTTAGGCTCCGAGGTACTCGGGGTTGTTGCCTCGGCCGACGAGGTTCATGGTCTTGCGGTAGGAGTAGACGCAGCCGTCCTTGACCAGGCCCGGCAGCGACACCCAGAAGGCGTACTGCGGGATCTGGTTCTCGATGCCCTCCTCCTTCCGATACCACTTGTTGAACGCGAAGCCCGCCGCGAAGTAGACGATCGTCACCGAGAACAGCCTGGACGGAAGAACGAAAACGAAGAGTGAGAAGAACGAAAAATGAAGAAGAACGAAGAGTAGGAGCGAAGAAGAACGAAGTGCGAATGGGGGGGGGGGCTACACGATGATGAAGATCCAACCGCCGGCCAGTCCACCGTCATCGTCGCTGCCGCCGCCGCCGCCGCCGCCGCCACCACCATTGCCGCCACCGCTGGACTTGACCGGGCAGGCGTAGACCGACTTCCAGTCAAAGAAGAAGTTGTTAAAGCTGGGTTCTGCGCCATTCGGACCCTGCGTTGATCGATGCAAGAGAAGAAGTGGTGAGACGGAGAGAGCGATAGCGATGACGATGAAGGTGATGTTTGGGGGGGGGGTAGAGAGAGCCGTACGGGGACCATGTTGCCCACGGACGTGAAGTTGGGATCGCAGATAAAGTCGATGGTGGTCGTGG
The DNA here is from genome assembly GCF_000313135.1 of Acanthamoeba castellanii str. Neff. Lineage (NCBI taxonomy): Eukaryota > Discosea > Longamoebia > Acanthamoebidae > Acanthamoeba > Acanthamoeba castellanii. Next base: position 440,742 of record NW_004457538.1, read on the forward strand.
CCGGCGCGCCTGCGCCGGCAGAGCTGGTGAACACGACCCGGAAGCCCTGCATCAACCAAAGCAAGACCCTTCGTTAGGCAACGCGTGCAGTTGTGCGCGTGCGGTTGTGTGCGTGTGCGTGCGTCGTGTCATCGGAGAGATAGAGAGCTCCAAACCTTTTCGTTACCGGGGCGCGGAGACGAACTCCACCGGGCCGTGGCGTAGTCGCCCAACGGCCAACCGCCTGCATCACGATGGTCCCACCAGAGAGATGAGAACCGCGGTGAGCCCAGAGAGAAAAAGAGAAAAAAAACGAAAAGAGAAACGTAGCAATTAAATTAACAAATAAATTATTGTAAAAATTATAATTAGAATAAGTAATAATAGAATGAAAGCGACGGAGGAAATGGGAGTGGGACCGGAAGTGGAGCCGGAGACTCTCTGACACAACGCCACGCCCTGGTACGTTTGGCACTGCAGTGTGCAGAGAGAAAGGATGATGACGGGCTAAGCATCAGAAAGCTCTCTCCGCGGAAACGAGTTGCGGGGGAGGGAGTGCACGTACGGTGGTGGGCATGCAGGGAGTGTAGGTCACCACGAACGAGGCCCATGTCGCGCTCTGCCAGTCGGAGAAAAGATGAAAAGGAAAAGGAAGAGGAAGAAGAAAAGGATTAGTTCGCTGGGCGGGGGGGGCACTTTCTTTAGGGAGCGGGAGAGGGGCACACTAACCTGCTGGTAGGCGCTGAGGGGCGAGAGGTCGTATTTGAGTCCGTTGATAGTGTTCTGGCACTGCGACTGCCCGGCGGCGAGAGCAGCGAAGCAGCAGCACAGGAGAGCCACGACTGCAAAGTGGGCAGGCAAGGCCTTCATGTTCTCTCTCTTCCTCTCTCGGTGGTGCGGGGTCGAAAATAAAAGTGAGAGCGGAAGATCTCCGGGGGGAAGAGGCGGGGCAGGAAAGAGGAGGAGAGAGATCCTCGGTGATGCCGACGAACAATGAGCAGCAGCAGCAGCAGAGCGCAGGGAAGAAGGAAGTCTCCGTCTCACCACACAATTCGGGACACGGGGAACACCCAAAGAACGTGAGAACTGCCCCCGTTGGCGGGCGGGTTGAGATGATGGAAAGCTTTTCCGATATTTCTGAAGGCGAGAACATTTTTTGAGAGTTTTTTTATGTTTTTTTGGGTCTTGTAAACAAAATTGTCAACGAGCCGCGTTCGTCAGGGCGAGGTCAGAGCTTGGAGCGCGACTCGTGTCGAGAGCACAAGAGACATGCTTTCGGAGGATGGTAGAGCGTAGACTTGCAGAGAGCTTGGGTTGGGCGGACGAGGTGGGGGCATTTACTTCTTGCCGGCCTTCTTGGCCGAGGCGGTAACCTTACCGGCCTTGGGGTCCTTGCGGGTGACGGCCTTGATGACGCCGACGGCGACGGTCTGCCTCATGTCACGGACGGCGAAGCGGCCGAGGGGCGGGTAGTCGGTGAAGGTCTCGACGCAGAGGGGCTTCGAGGGGATGAGGAGCACCATGGCGGCGTCTCCAGACTTGACGGCCTTGGGGTTGTCCTCCATCTTCTTACCCGAACGACGGTCGACCTTCTCGAGGAGCTCCTTGAACTTGCAGGCAATGTGGGCGGTGTGGCAATCGAGCACGGGGGCATAGCCAGCGTGGATCTGACCAGGGTGGTTGAGGATGATGACCTGGGCGGTGAAGTCCTCAGTCTCCGT
>NW_004457538.1:442652-452298 GCF_000313135.1 Acanthamoeba castellanii str. Neff
GACGGGCACGGTACCGATACCGCCGATCTTGTAGACGTCCTGGAGGGGCACGCGGAGGGGCTTGTCCATGGGGCGCTTGGGGGGCTTGATGTCGTCGAGGGCCTCGAGGAGCGTGGGACCCTTGTACCACGGCATCTTGTCGGTGCGGTCCACCATGTTGTCACCGTGGAAGCCGGAGATCGGGACGAACGGGATGTTCTTGGGGTTGTAGCCGACCTTCTTCAGGTAGCCCGACACCTCACGCTGGATCTCGTTGTAACGGTTCTCGGCCCAGTTGACGTTGTCCATCTTGTTGCAGACCACGATCATCTGCTTGACACCGAGGGTGAAGGCGAGCAGGGCGTGCTCACGGGTCTGACCGTTCTTCGAGATACCGGCCTCGAACTCACCCTCACCGGAGGCGATGACGAGAATAGCCACATCAGCCTGAAGTAGAGTCACGGAGATTAGCCATGCGGATCGGAGTTGTACTGTACAACAATTGGAGCGAAGAGCGAACTGAAGGGATACGTTACCTGCGAGGTACCAGTGATCATGTTCTTGATGAAATCACGGTGACCGGGGGCATCGATGATGGTGAAGTAGTACTTGGCAGTCTCGAACTTCCAGAGAGCGATATCGATGGTGATACCACGCTCACGCTCGGCCTTCAGCTTGTCGAGCACCCAGGCGTACTTGAACGAGCCCTTGCCCATCTCCTTGGCCTCAGCCTCGAACTTCTCGATGGTTCGCTTGTCGATACCACCGCACTTGTAGATCAAGTGGCCAGTGGTGGTCGACTTACCGGCATCGACGTGACCGATCACGACAAGGTTGATGTGAGTCTTCTCCTTACCCATGGTGGATTGGTGGTGTTGGTATAGTCTACGCTCTCCTCGGAAGCAAAGAAAAAAGACGGCCGCTTCGCCCTCCCGCTTTTGTCCCCCGTGCCCCCCTGCCGGAGTATGACGTGGCCTGAGAATATTCCAAGATAAACTCCGGCTTGCCTCTTTATCAGAATAGCCAATCAAAATTCATAAACATCAGAAATTTCATGAGGAACTCCAGAGTCACGTGTCTGTCGGTTTTCTCGCTGTTTGATCGCCCCGTGCGAAATATAAAAGAAATCTGAAATGCCTTTTCCCTGAGGTTTCTCTTCGATGGTCCCGCCCAATCGACCTTGGTTCCTTGCCAACAGATTAATCTACAAATTCCAATTGGATCCAATTGCATAGAATGAAGCAAATGAGCAGCACACGATCCGCATCTGCAACTCAGGGGGCGAACAATCCGCCTCCCTCCCCTACGAGACATCCTGGCCCTACGCCGTCCCTGCTGACGCGACATGGGGCCTCGGGGGGCGATGGCATGTTCGCTGCTGGTAGTACCGCCCAGTCCTCTTCCACAGCTTCTTCAACCATCTCCCCTCGCATGATGGCCACCGCAACGCCGCAGTCTCCATCCTCCCGCGGGCATCGTCGCGCCGCCTCCATGTTCGCAGATCCCGCCTACCCCTCTTCTTCCGATTCCTTCGCCCCCGACGCCCCCATGTCCATCCCCTTCTCCCCCTCGCTTTCATCATCTCCCGCGGCCGCCCTGCTACTCGATGGCCAAGGGGCCACAACAACATCATCCCCGCCCCCTTCTCCCGCTCCATCGCCATCGGCCCCATCCAACAACAGGCGCTCCATCGATGCCGCCTCATCGGGCATCCCGCGCTCGCAATCCGCCCATGCGCTACACACGCCCACGCGCGAGATCGACAGCCTCCTGGTCAGCGGCTCGGCGGCCGGGGGCGCCGCGGGCGTGAGCGTCAACATGAACGGGAGCCTCACGCCGCAGCCCTCGCAGCGACAGCCGCAGCAGCGGATGGTGGAGGTCAGCCTCGAGCAGGTCAGCGATCACCAGTTCCTGTCGCTGCTCAAGATGAAGTTTAAGAAGACGCGCCGGCAGGAGCTCGAGCTCAAGGAGCTCCAGCGGCTGTTCGTGCTCGAGGAGGAGGAGCGGCGGAAGCTGGCCGAGGAGAACGCCGTACTGACGCGCCGGCTCGACGAAGAGCGACGCCTGCGCGAGGCGGCCGACAGCCTCGCCTCCGCCCTGCGCGACGATAACGAGCGCCTCAACTCCCAGATCGAGGAGCTCAACCTGCGCCTCGTACGCGCCATTACTCTTTTAACGCACCACACACAACACAACACACACATCACACACCTACACCGCACGCACGCACACAACACAACACACACCTACACCACACGCACGCAGTAACGGAACTAACGCGCGCTGTGTGTGTGTGTGTGTGCGCGCGCGCGATGATTATTCCAGGTGGAGATTATCACGAACGTGTCGCACATGGGCGTGCCACCAGCGGAGAAGGCCAAAGTGCTGAAGAAGGCGCCCAAGCCCCAGGACCACTCCTGAGAACGGCCTCAGCCCCAGCCTCCTCCCTCTCCCCGACTACTCTATATTCGCTCCTCTCCTCGCCACGATGCCAGGCTCTCGAGAGACGTGTAAGTAAACTCAACCCACCAGCACACGATCGAGTATGTGCTTTGTACATCATCATAAATATATTGAAAAGGCCAAACGACACCCAGTCTATCCGCAACGATCAGCAATATGCCGCCGTCGGTTCTCTCTCTCTCTCTCTCTCACTTCTCCCTTGCTCGCCGTGTGTTGAGTGTGCGCGTGTCGTGCGAAACGCATCAAAAGCCGGTCCAAGGGTGTGCCATGATGCCATGGATGGAAATGCGCTGGCGCGGGTCCATCTGGAAGATTTGCTGCAGCAGATCCCTGAACTCTGCAATCGAAGAATAAGAACGAAGAGCAAAGAACGAAGAGCAAAGAACGAAGAACGAAAAGAACGAAAAAAAAAGCACGAAGAAGGTCAGCCCACACAAGAGTCGCTTTCGCTTTCACTCTCACTCCGAGCCAACGGGCGGGGGAGACGAACCAGGGGTCGTGTCGACGCCGTCGGGGGACTGGGCCACCTCGTCCAGCGAGATGTAGTCGCCCTGCAGGGCGGCCTTGCGGTCCAGGAACGGCCGGAACCCCACCACGAGCGTGTAGAGGATCACCCCCAGCGCCCACACGTCCACCCCGCGGCCATCGTGCGGCTGCATCCCAGCCCGCACCGAGGGAATGTCAGCAATGTGTCTTATGTAGTGCGTGTGCGTGTGCGGTGGTGCGTGTGTGTGTGTGCGTGCGTGATGAAGGTGGTACCTGGCGGAGGAGCACTTCGGGGGCGGCGTACTCGACAGAGCCACAATAGGAGGTGAGCAGTCGGCCGGGCCAGACGGAGCAGCTGAGGCCCAGGTCGATCACCTTCACCTTGCGCCCGCCCGGCGTCGCAAACATCACGTTCTCCAACTGTTGCATGCCCCCGCGATCAACATACATACGCGCCACGTCAGCCGGTTTGTGCGTGTGCGGTGGTGCGTGTGCGTGTGCGTGTGCGTGTGCGTGTGCGGTGCATGATTCCTTTACCTTGAGATCACGATGGGCGATGCCGGAGCAGTGAAGATAGGCCACCGCGCACACGATCTGCCGCCAACAGCGCCTCGCCTCGTCCTCTGCCCCGGCCCGCACCCACGGTGAGTTCACACAACTCGCAACCTCACGCACCCCCCCCACACCACACCACACACAAACGGCGCATGGTGTGTGCAAACATGTGGAGGCCTTAGGTCAGGTTTGTAGTACCTGAGAGGCGGTGCTTGTCGTGCATGTAGTGGAACAGCTCTCCGCCGCCGAGGAACTCGAGCACCAGGAACGCCGTGTCCTTCGTCTCGATCACCTGAGCGCGCCAACACACACACACACACACACACACACACACACACACACAGCACCGTCAACAGTCATCGCACACGCACACGCACCACCGCACACGCACACAAGAATGGATGGAATGCGACGTACGTCGAGCAGTTGAACCAGGTTGCGATGGCTGGTGCGGCGCATGAGCGCGATCTCTTCGTACTGGCGGCCCGGCACGCGGGCCTTCTCGACCACCTTGACCGCCACCTTGGTGCCCGTGGCGACGTGGTAGCCCTCGCGCACGTGGCCGTAGAGGCCCTTGGCGATGATGCCCCGGCCCAGCACGAAGTCGCCCACCCGCCGGCCCTCCCAGTCGTCTCCCCGCGGCTGCTCCGCTCCTGGCTGGCCCTGCTGGGTCGCGCCCTCACGGCCACGCCGCCTCTTCGACACGTTGCCCGCTGCTCGTTCCTCCTCCCATCGCCTCTCCTGCACACATCATACAAAAGATGTAAATTTTACAAACTTTTGATCAAAACAAAGATGGCGATTGTTTTGATTGTTTTGATTAGTGTGGGGGGGGGAGGGGAGTAGCACCAGTAAAAACAGGAGGAGCATGATTGCAAGGACGAGGCAGGGCAGGAGCCCGCACAGCAGGGCGTCCACCATCACATCGGAGGGCCAAATCGAAGTCGCAGCAGCAGCAGGAGGCGAGGCGGTAGTCGTGGTTGATGTTGATGCAGCCTCCTCGGCGCTGGGGCGAACTGAACTTAAGGACCACCGTTCTTGCGTCCCCGTTGTGTCGGTCTCGGCGATCGGAGTTGACTGCGGCTGGAGCAGTTGAAGTGGATGACACGTCTCCAGGCGAAGCGGTTCCCACCACGACCACCCCCTCATATGCGCCACATCTTCAAACCGTTGAGTCCACACCCGCTGTAGCAGACGAACAAGCATCATGATGATCTCTCACCCGAAGTCTGTGTGTGAAACGAGACTCGACGTAGCGTTGAAGATGTGGCTCTGCGAGTCTTCTGCGCGTGCCAGGGATCGAGTGCGTGCTGATCAGCACTGCAGTGTGTGTGATGCTAAAGAAAGCGAAGAGACCGTGGGTGTTGTGTTGTGAACTTGATGGTTGGGGTGTCGGGGGAGAGGCGCTTAAACGTTAGGTTTAACCAAACGTTTGGTTTTGGGTTAAGGAGTGCTGAAGCGTGGCAACCAGGTTAAGGAGGAGGTGGGTGTCAGTGGAACCTCCGGTTGAGGCCGAACAGTTCACGCGGCGTCGGGTACAGGTCCGGTCAAAAAAGTACACACCGCCCACAGGCGCCTGGGTTCTGGTATCCCGCCCTTCGGTGGTAGCTTTGTTGCTGGCCAGTGTGCCAATTGACCACTGTCTGCCTCTTTTTAACCAATCCGCTGTGGTGTAGTCGGTAACATTTATGGTTCTCACCCATGCGCCCCGGGTTCGATTCCCGGCAGCGGAACATCGTTTTTTCTTTCTTCAGAAAGTCAGAACCTTCAGAAATACAAAAGCAAGATTAGAGCGCCTTGCGCGAGCAGCACGTCACGAGGCAGTTGACGAAGCGAGCCACGCCCACGTCCCTGTGGTGCGCCATACCCTTCTCCACCCTGTTGCGCGACGACACGACGTAAGTACCGCACGACACAACGTCACGCCAACTGGGGGCATCGCGTGAAGCGCACCTCTTGGCCATGACTTCCACCAGCTCGTTGTGATCGAGCTTGCCATTGCCGTCCCTTTGCGATGACGAGCACACACTCACGTTAGAGAGAGCCCCAAGAGGTGCAAGCCAACAGTGTGTTGCGAGGGAGTAGTGCACGTACTTGTCGAGCACGTGGTAGATGACATCGATCTGCACGGGCTTAAGGTCGACGCCAGAGATGGCCTTCACAGCCCTGCCGAAGTCTGGGAGCACCCAGCGTTGATTAAGCGCAGTCAGCACACGCAATCATCAACTGGTGACACAATGGCGATGGTGATGGTGGTATGTGCCTTTCTTGTTGATTTCACCGCCCTGGGCGTAGAGCTTGACGGCGAGACCGATCTCGGGCAGCTTCTTGAGGGCTCTGTTGAAGTTGACAAAGTCCTCAAAGCTCAGTTCACCCTACGTTTCGATTTCGCGAAACCCAACCAAGTTGGACCAACTCATCAGTCAGAATGCCGCATTCCGGCGAGTGACCACCCCAGGACGCGCACCTTCCGGTTGTCGAGCGACTCGACCCTGGTCAGGAACGAGGGCAGGTCCTTCGGGTCGACGTAGCCGATCACCGACATGCCAAACGCGCGTGCGGTGATCTTGCCTGTGTCGTGTCGCGTCGCGTCGCGCGACGATGAAAGAATGTCAGTCAGGCGACAGGCCCAAGAGCGGCGTGTGCGGCACGCACCTTCGCCCTTGGAGTCGTAGCGATCGAACTCGAGCTGCAGGACGCCCTGGTGGAGGCTCTTGATGAAGTTCTCGAACTCGGTGTAGGTCAGCTCCTTCTTGCCGTCGAGCCCGAAGAAGTGCGCGTAGATGCCCGACTTCTCCACCTCCTTCTTGTGCGTGGTCTGCTGCGAGCCCAGCGGAGACTCCTTGCGAAGGACGCGGAGCACCTTCCTGAACTCCTGCTTCGAGATGGCGCCGCTGCCTGGGGGAAAAAAAAGCGAAGCAAAGAACGAAGGCGCAAGCGAATGAGACGATGAGGGGGAGGGGGAAGGGGAGAGACAGGCGCGTACCGTCGAGATCGAACATCTGGAAGGCGACCTTGAGGTGCTCCTCGGGCAGACTGAGCAGGGTGGTGAAGAAGCTGTACTCGCCGAACGAGATCAGCTCGTCACCATCCAGATCTGAGCCGTGTACGGTGGTGCGTGTGCGTGTTAGAAGTGGAAAAGAGAGAAAGAAGAAATTAGAGAGTGCGCAGAGGCACCGATGGTGGTGGTGTATACCGGCGAAGCGGATGAAGTCGGGGATCCTCTTGATCTTGCCCTTCTCGCTGGGCGGGCGGTGGTCGGCCGGCAGGATGGCATCGCAGAAGTCCTCCACCGTCATGAAGGACTCGCCATTCTAGCGCCCCACGTGACCGCACAACACGTGAGTTGCGTGTCTATGTTGCGTGTGTGCGGCGTGTGCGTGCGGCGCGTGTGCGTTGGCAACAAGAGAGAGGGAGAGGGACATACCTTGCGCACAGTGGCGAAGACGTTGAAGATCTTCTCGGGGGTGGACCAGTTCTTGATCTTGTCGTTGTACCTCGCGCGCCACTTCTCCTTCCAGTTGGCGTCCTTGTCGATCGGAGCGCCCTTGGTCTCGTCCACCGCCAACAGGGGCGACGACCCCAGGTAGTAGGCCGACGCCAGGACACCGACCGCCGCGCCCGTCGCCAACACCATCCTAAAATATACAAAAATGAAATATAAATTAAATCAATAAATGAATGAACATAACAGTTGTGATTGGTACTTGGATTTAGGATAGCTGAATATTATCGATTTATGTACATAATAATAAGAGTGTGATCTGGGTGGTGGGGGGGGGGGCGCACGAGTGGTTGGAGGCAAAGAGGCGGCTGGACGAAGAAGCTGTGGAGAAGGCGCGCGTGGTGAGGCGACGGCCAGCGAGGGCCGAAGCCGAGCGTTGCCGGGTGGCTACGAACTATTAACACATGTCGTTCCCAATGCCCAAGGTAAGAATGCAGGGCGGCAAGCAGGCTGCTTACAAAGGCGCACAAGACGTACCATCTTCAGCGTTTTATGCGGATGTAAGAGTAAGGCTTCGAAGATGATTGGCGCTGATCTCGCTCTCTACGAGATGGTGGTTGTCGTTGACCGTGGGTGGCTCGTTCGTGAAAAAGAAAGTAGAGGAATTCTTTACATATTTGCTCGAAGAATTGCATTCCACAGCTTTCTCCGGCGAAGTTCTGGTTGCTGCGCGCCAACCTTGCGATCCCAGCACCACGCGAGCATCAATCGAACCATCTTGCAGTTGCAGCTTCCTCCTTTCCTTTTTCTACAGAAAGGAAGTGATCGACTCAGACGATTTCTCTTCAATCTTCAATCGTGGCCAATTGAATTGAAGCAAGTACGATCGCCCCTTCCTATCATAGCCCTTTCTTCTTTTACACGATTGATGTATTTATGTCATCTTCTAGTCTCATTTGTTTGCAGATAAAGGCAAAGACTTCAGTCCTAGATGGCGCTCGAAGTGGTGTTGGGGCTGGCGGTGGCCATCTACGCGCTGTACTACCTCTGCTTCGTGGGCAAGGAGCCCGAGGTCTACCACTGCTCGCGCGAGGGCAGCGTCGCCGCTCGGCTGGCGCGCGACCTGCCCATCCTCAAGGAAAAGTTCTGGCCCACGCCCGGCCTCGACAACACCCACCTCCAGACACTCTTGGGTCAGTGCCTCTCACTCTGGGCACCATGCGCGCGTTGTGTGTGTGTGTGTGTGTGTGTCGTGTGTGTGTGTGTGTTGTGTGTGTGTGTGTGTTGTGTGTCGTGTCCATCGCGCGTGCAGGCGTGTTGTGTAAGCTGACTGTGGCGTGTTTGCATCACAGGAGTGGTTGGCCGAAGGCGAGTGGACATCGAATTCGAGACCGAGTGCTTCCCTCTCGCTGACGGCGGCGAGCTCTACTTGGGTATGCGCGCACGCGTGCTCTTTCTTCTCTTCTTCGTTCTTCGCTTTCGCTGTTGCTGTTGTGGTGCGCCGCGGTCGCGATCGTCGCTCACACTCTCTTTCTTCGGGCGCGATGATTGGCGGTGTACAGACTGGACGGTGGCGGCCAAGGACCCGATGGTCACGTGCGTCATCCTTCACGGCACCCAGGGCTCCTCGCGGTCGCGCTACATCAGGCATGTCCCTTCTCCGCCGCGTGTGCGTGTGCCATGTGCGTGGACAGTTGAATGACAGACGATTCGATCAACAGGCAGTTCTTGCGCAAGGGCGTAGCGCAGAACTGGCGATGCGTAGTTCTGCACCAGCGCGGCTGCGGCGCTTCGCCCCTCCGAGTACGTCCAGCGCTCGCCTCAATGACACCGTGATGGTGGCTACGACCGCTCTCATCTAACCAGGACACACGCAACACGCAACACGCAACACGTGCACTACATGACAGGTGCCGAAGACGTTCCATGCGGGTCTCACCGCTGACACAAAGGAGGTGATGGACGCCATCTACCGGCGCCACGGGGCGACCTCGCAGGTGATCGCCGTCGGCTTCTCCCTCGGCGCCAACATCCTGGCCAAGTACCTGGGCGAGGAGGGCTCCCGCGCCAAGGTCGACGGGGCCGTGCTCCTCTCCAATCCCTGGGACTTTTGCTCCGGTTCGCCCCTTCCCTTATTTTTTTATATTAAATATCAATTATTATCCTTAAATAAATAATAATCACATTATCACTTTTCTTTATTTATTTATTGCTTACAATTTTATATTGTAGTGGGTGAGCAGTTGTCGCAGGGCAGCAGCCGCTTGTACTGTCGCCTTCTCCAATACGAAATGAACGGATACGTGCGCAGGTACCGTTCACTCGTTCACCCTTCGTCTTCTTCTTCTTCTTCTTCAAATTTTGTTTAGCTTTCTTTCCGTTCGTTGATCGGTTGCTCCTACGCCTACGGACGGTACAGGCACTGGGATCAGCTGCGACAAATCGAATGCTTGAGCAAGAAGCAGCTCGATGGTAATCTATACTACCCACGCATCTCTCTGTTCGCGCATCGATTCGCATGTGTCGGTCGCCGCTAACGTTTCCCCCCCCCCTCTTCCGGCCCCGCCGCCACACATCAGACATACTGTCGCTTCCCTCCCTGTTCGACCTGGACATGTATCTCGCCGTGCTTCCCCACGGCTTCGCCGACCGGTACCAAATTTTCATTTTCTGCATTCTCACTCTCAGAAAACGTTTTAACTGATCGGTGTGTGGGTT
>NW_004457538.1:452438-454372 GCF_000313135.1 Acanthamoeba castellanii str. Neff
TCGGGCGTACGTTCCACACACACACACACACACTTTTCGCCCCGCGGCCATCGTGAAAGCCGTGACAGCGATCATTTCATCTTACCACCCGACCCTTGGCGCCTCTCTGCAGATCGGTGCCTGTGCGCGTAGTGGAAGACAATGAAAACATCATCTTTGGGCTGACCGATCGCGGTGGCCACCTGGCCTGGTTGGAAGGCTGGGACTTCTGGGAAGAGGTACGCCACCGCACACGACACTCATCAGCACACGACACACACTCATCAACGACACGACACGACCAATGTAATTGGAAATTGTTGTGCGTTCAGGCGTGGATGGATCGGGCGGTGGTACAGTTCAGCAAGGCGCTGTGGAGCCAGATGCCCAAGCGGCGACTGCAGAAGATCCACACGATCACGGACCCAACGACGAGCCCACTTCGGCACGCATGACAGTCGTCAGCCAACTCCTACACTTCTAGAAGTCCCGTTATTTCCTGTATTTATTTGATCACACTACCAAGGTCTCTTCTCTTTCATGTCGTTGTTCTAAATTGTGTCTGTTCGCTCTGCTGTTGGGACGAACACATTGGTGATGGCCCATGTCCACTGAAAAAGAAACAAAAAGCTGGTGGTTGCGTCATGGGTTAGTATGGCACAGGGTGATGTGGGCGGCCTCGCCACAGGGCTCAAGACCCACTTCAGGTCCTGAGCCCCTGCATGCGGGAGGCCACCACACAACGCCCCGCGTCATAGATCATTAACGGCAGTTGAGGTATCGAAGTAACCCATCGACAAATGCACCAAGCTCACACCACAACCCTGGAGCCTTGCCTGGTTGAGGCCTGCCACACCCACCCGCTGCCTCGATTGTGGGACCATCGGCGTGTGCTCTTCGCTTTCGTTCTTTATTCTATTTTTCAACTTTTCGTTCTATCTTTTTCCCTGGCTGGTGAGGTGGTTCAGCCAAAAGGCACAGAGCGTCCCACAATGGATGAAGAAGGTCAAGAGTTGATGTAGCACCGTGGCAGACAGTAACAGGCATTACCAACCGTAGCATAACTGTCTCCGGTTCATAGTCTACATCACTTAAAGTGGTGGCCTGCTCGTCCCTCTATTCCGAGGGGCTGAGCGGTTCCCAACCAATCCAACAACAAGTTTCATCTTCATCATGAACTGCAACATAACGTATGAGCCTTGTACCCGCAAGGCCCTTCACTTTTTTCGGGGATTTCTTCTTCGACTAACTTAGAATGGCGGCCCCAAACAGAAAAGAAAGATGGAAGCAACACCTACGGCAGCACCAGCCACCTACAGCTATCGACAGAGGCGACAAGAAGCGGTGGCAGCCTCGGGGCATCGCCTGCTCCACCCCTCGCTCGCCCACCTCCGTCCAGTAGTACCCCCCCCCCCAAGCTGCACGTTGGTCATGAGGCTGACGTTGGTCCCTTCGTCCCCTTCGGCCATAGGAGCACCTGGTNCCGGGGGCTGCGGCGGCTGGTCGCGGGTGATGGTACGCCCCAGGAGGGGAGGGACGGTGGTGCTGCTCTCGCGGAGGACCACTGGACAGAGGGCGCAGAGCTGCTCCACCAGTGGCGCGACCTGCACCGTCTGCGTCTGTTCAGCGACGCCTTCTCGCGGTGCGTGCGGCCCATGACACGACACGACACGACACGACACGCACGCAAGCACACCACGACTGTGGCGGTGGTCTGACGACATGTCGTCTCCAGCCAGCTGATCGAGGAGGTGGAGCACTACCTGAACTCGCCGGCGCCGAAGACCAGCGAGATCGTGCTCGAGGTCCGTCGCCGCAGAGTAGTTATCAGCAGACCAAGTGCCGCACCAACTGACCCGATTCCTCATCAGGAGATTGGAATGCAGGAATGCATGCGGGGCCTCGTGGACCGGGTGCTGGGTCCGTTGGTGGCTCGGCTCTATCCCGACGTGGCC
>NW_004457538.1:454412-457432 GCF_000313135.1 Acanthamoeba castellanii str. Neff
TTTGTTNTAGTTGTGGGGNGGGGGGAGGGGAGTAGCACCAGTAAAAACAGGAGGAGCATGATTGCAAGGACGAGGCAGGGCAGGAGCCCGCAGAGCAGGGCGTCCACCATCACATCGGAGGGCCAAATCGAAGTCGCAGCAGCAGCAGGAGGCGAGGCGGTAGTCGTGGTTGATGTTGATGCAGCCTCCTCGGCGCTGGGGCGAACTGAACTTAAGGACCACCGTTCTTGCGTCCCCGTTGTGTTGGTCTCAGTGATCGGAGTTGACCGCGGCTGGAGCAGTTGAAGTGGATGACACGTCTCCAGGCGAAGCGGTTCCCACCACGACCACCCCCTCATATGCGCCACATCTTCAAACCGTTGAGTCCACACCCGCTGTAGAAGACGAACAAGCATCATGATGATCTCTCACCCGGGTCTGTGTGTGAAACGAGACTAGACGTAGTGAAGCTGTGGCGCTGCGAGTCTTCTGCGCGTGCCAGGGGTCGAGTGCGTGCTGATCAGCACTGACTGCAGTGTGTGTGGTGCTAAAGAAAGCGAAGAGAGTCGTGGGTGTTGTGTTGTGAACTTGATGGTTGGTGTCGGGGGAGAGGCGCTATAACGTTGGGTTTTGGGTTAAGGAGGAGGTGGGTGTCAGGGGAACCTCCGGTTGAGGCCGAACAGTTCACGCGGCGTCGGGTACAGGACCGGTCAAAAAAGTACACACCGCCCACAGGCGCCTGGATTCTGGTTCCCGCCCTTCGGTGGTAGTCGAGTGCTGGCGAGTGTGCCAATTGGCTACTCTGGCAAACAGCGCTAAAACAAGGCATTTTGATCTCGGTTGAGGTGACTTGAATCCCCGAATGGATCGTTGTGCAGCAACCAAATCCGCTGTGGTGTAGTCGGTAACATTTATAGTTCTCACCCATGCGCCCCGGGTTCGATTCCCGGCAGCGGAACATCTTTTTGCACCTTCGTTTGCTAACATCTCAGAACCTTCAGAAATACAAAAGCTTAGAGCGCCTTGCGCGAGCAGCACGTCACGAGGCAGTTGACGAAGCGAGCCACGCCCACGTCCCTGTGGTGCGCCATACCCTTCTCCACCCTGTTGCGCGACGACACGACGTAAGTACCGCACGACACAACGCCACGCCAACTGGGGGCATCGCGTGAAGCGCACCTCTTGGCCATGACTTCCACCAGCTCGTTGTGATCGAGCTTGCCATTGCCGTCCCTTTGCGATGACGAGCACACACTCACGTTAGAGAGAGCCCCAAGAGGTGCAAGCCAACAGCGTGTTGCGAGGGAGTAGTGCACGTACTTGTCGAGCACGTGGTAGATGACATCGATCTGCACGGGCTTAAGGTCGACGCCAGAGATGGCCTTCACAGCCCTGCCGAAGTCTGGGAGCACCCAGCGTTGATTAAGCGCAGTCAGCACACGCAATCATCAACTGGTGACACAATGGCGATGGTGATGGTGGTATGTGCCTTTCTTGTTGATTTCACCGCCCTGGGCGTAGAGCTTGACGGCGAGACCGATCTCGGGCAGCTTCTTGAGGGCTCTGTTGAAGTTGACAAAGTCCTCGAAGCTGAGTTCACCCTACGTTTCGATTTCGCGAAACCCAACCAAGTTGGACCAACTCGTCAGTCAGAATGCCGCATTCCGGCGAGTGACCACCCCAGGACGCGCACCTTCCGGTTGTCGAGCGACTCGACCCTGGTCAGGAACGAGGGCAGGTCCTTCGGGTCGACGTAGCCGATCACCGACATGCCAAACGCGCGTGCGGTGATCTTGCCTGTGTCGTGTCGTGTCGCGTCGCGTCGCGTCGCGTCGCGCGACGATGAAAGAATTGTTAGTTAGGCGATGGGTCCAAGAGCTGCGTGTGCGTGTGCGGCACGCACCTTCGCCCTTGGAGTCGTAGCGATCGAACTCGAGCTGCAGGACGCCCTGGTGGAGGCTCTTGATGAAGTTCTCGAACTCGGTGTAGGTCAGCTCCTTCTTGCCGTCGAGCCCGAAGAAGTGCGCGTAGATGCCCGACTTCTCCACCTCCTTCTTGTGCGTGGTCTGCTGCGAGCCCAGCGGAGACTCCTTGCGAAGGACGCGGAGCACCTTCCTGAACTCCTGCTTCGAGATGGCGCCGCTGCCTGAAAAAAAAAAAGCGAAGCAAAGAACGAAGGCGCGAGCGAATGAGACGATGAGGGGGAGGGGGAAGGGGAGAGACAAGCGCGTACCGTCGAGATCGAACATCTGGAAGGCGACCTTGAGGTGCTCCTCGGGCAGACTGAGCAGGGTGGTGAAGAAGCTGTACTCGCCGAACGAGATCAGCTCGTCACCATCCAGATCTGAGCCGTGTGCGGTGGTGCGTGTGCGTGTTAGAAGTGGAAAAGAAAGAAAGATAGAAGATATGGAGTGCGCGAGGCACCGATGGTGATGATGGTGGTGTATACCGGCGAAGCGGATGAAGTCGGGGATCCTCTTGATCTTGCCCTTCTCGCTGGGCGGGCGGTGGTCGGCCGGCAGGATGGCATCGCAGAAGTCCTCCACCGTCATGAAGGACTCGCCATTCTAGCGCCCCACGTGACCGCACAACACGTGAGTTGCGTGTCTATGTTGCGTGTGTGCGGCGTGTGCGGCGTGTGCGTGCGGCGCGTGTGCGTTGGCAACAAGAGAGAGGGAGAGGGACATACCTTGCGCACAGTGGCGAAGACGTTGAAGATCTTCTCGGGGGTGGACCAGTTCTTGATCTTGTCGTTGTACCTCGCGCGCCACTTCTCCTTCCAGTTGGCGTCCTTGTCGATCGGAGCGCCCTTGGTCTCGTCCACCGCCAACAGGGGCGACGACCCCAGGTAGTAGGCCGACGCCAGGACACCGACCGCCGCGCCCGTCGCCAACACCATCCTATTTTAAAAACGAAATAGAATTAAAATCAATAAATGAACAGTTTGGATTGGTCGTACTTTGAATAGATTTGGGATGTCTGATTATTATCGATTTATGTAAATAATAATAAGAGTGTGATCTTGGGGGGGNGGGGGCGCA
>NW_004457538.1:457516-458019 GCF_000313135.1 Acanthamoeba castellanii str. Neff
AAGCCGAGCGTTGCCGGGTGGCTACGAACTATTAACACATGTCGTTCCCAATGCCAAAGGTAAGAAGATGCAGGGCGGCAAGCAGGCTGCTTACAAAGGCGCACAAGACGTACCATCTTCAGCGTTTTATGCGGATGTAAGAGTAAGGCTTCGAAGATGATTGGCGCTGATCTCGCTCTCTACGAGATGGTGGTTGTCGTTGACCGTGGGTGGCTCGTTCGTTGTTTGTTTGTTTGTTTGTTTTTGTCGACGGAAAGGGCCCGCTCTTGGCGGGTCTAGAGGTTAGCCTCCCTTTCCACGTCGGGGTGTAAATACGCCCCATAGGGCGGGATTACCCGATGCCTGCGCTGACCAGGCGTTCCGCCTGTGCTGCGGCCTCTGCCCAATCGGCGCTGGCAATCATGTTTTTGCATCTGCGTTGCCACTTGCTATTAGCGGCCTTGGCCAGGTAGGCGGCGATTGCCGCGATGAAGGCTCCTTGCGGCCGGTGATGCCGAAGAACC
>NW_004457538.1:458314-459636 GCF_000313135.1 Acanthamoeba castellanii str. Neff
TTTGGTCCTTGAATTGCAGCTGCCTGGCCATCCACTTAACCAGCGTTTCCGATCGGATCGCGTCTGGGATGGCGGGGCCGGGGGGTGCTGGACCCGTCCGCTGCCTTGGCCCAGTATAGTCTGTGCCTGGTGTGTTTGAGGGGCAGCGCCCCATACCTGGGTGGCTCGTTCGTGAAAAAGAAAGTAGAGGAATTCTTTACATATTTTCTTCGAAGAATTGCATTCCACAGCTTTCTCCGGCAAAGCTCTGGTTGCTGCGCGCCAACCTTGCGATCCCAGCACCAACCACGCGAGCATCAATCGAACCATCTTGCAGTTGCAGCTTCCTCCTTTCCTTTTTCTACGAAAGGAAGTGATTGACTCAGACGATTTCTCTTCAATCTTGGCCAATTGAATTGAAGCAAGTACGATCGCCCCTTCCTATCATAGCCCTTTCTTCTTTTACACGATTGATGTATTTATGTCATCTTCTAGTCTCATTTGTTTGCAGAGAAAGGCAAAGAGAGACTGCAGTCAGAGATGGCGCTCGAAGTGGTGTTGGGGCTGGCGGTGGCCATCTACGCGCTGTACTACCTCTGCTTCGTGGGCAAGGAGCCCGAGGTCTACCACTGCTCGCGCGAGGGCAGCGTCGCCGCTCGGCTGGCGCGCGACCTGCCCATCCTCAAGGAAAAGTTCTGGCCCACGCCCGGCCTCGACAACACCCACCTCCAGACACTCTTGGGTCAGTGCCTCTCACTTTGGGCACCATGCGCGCGTTGTGTGTGTGTGTGTGTTGTGTGTTGTGTGTGTCGTGTCCATCGCGCGTGCAGGCGTGTTGTGTAAGCTGACTGTTTGCATCACAGGAGTGGTTGGCCGAAGGCGAGTGGACATCGAATTCGAGACCGAGTGCTTCCCTCTCGCTGACGGCGGCGAGCTCTACGTGGGTATGCGCGCACGCGTGCTCTTTCTTCTCTTCTTCGTTCTTCGCTTTCGCTGTTGCTGTTGTGGTGCGCCGCGGCCGCGATCGTCGCTCACACTCTCTTTCTTCGGGCGCGATGATTGGCGGTGTACAGACTGGACGGTGGCGGCCAAGGACCCGATGGTCACGTGCGTCATCCTTCACGGCACCCAGGGCTCCTCGCGGTCGCGCTACATCAGGCATGTCCCTTCTCCGTCGCGTGTGCGTGTGCGTGTGCGTGTGCCCTGTGCTTGGGCAGTTGAATGACAGACGATTCGATCAACAGGCAGTTCTTGCGCAAGGGCGTAGCGCAGAACTGGCGATGCGTAGTTCTGCACCAGCGCGGCTGCGGCGCTTCGCCCTCCGAGTACGTCCAGGCGCTCGC
>NW_004457538.1:460123-472524 GCF_000313135.1 Acanthamoeba castellanii str. Neff
GTGTGCTATATAAATATCGATGTAGGCACGATTATGTGACAAAGGTATCAAGTGCTAATCTTGCCCACAACATCGGGGTGCCCACCCTCGCCCTCAACGCGCACGACGATCCCATTTGCCCCTCTGCGTAAGTTCCACACACACACACACACACACACACACTTTTCGCCCCGCGGCCAGCGAGGAAGCCGTGACAGCGATCATTTCATCTCACCACCCGACCCTTGGCGCCTCTCTGCAGATCGGTGCCTGTGCGCGTAGTGGAAGACAATGAAAACATCATCTTTGGGCTGACCGATCGCGGTGGCCACCTGGCCTGGTTGGAAGGCTGGGACTTCTGGGAAGAGGTACGCCACCGCACACGACACGACCAACGACACGACACGATCAACGACACGCGACCGGCAATGTAATTGGAAATCGTTGTGCGTTCAGGCGTGGATGGATCGGGCGGTGGTACAGTTCAGCAAGGCGCTGTGGAACCAGATGCCCAAGCGGCGGCTGCAGAAGATCCACACGATCACGGACCCAACGACGAGCCCACTTCGGCACGCATGACAGTCGTCAGCCAACTCCTACACACTTCTACTAGAAGTCCCGTTATTTCCTGTATTTATTTGATCACACTACCAAGGTCTCTTCTCTTTCATGTCGTTGTTCTGAACTTGTGTCTGTTCGCTCTGCTGTTGGGACGAACACATTGGTGATGGCCCAGTCCACTGAAAAAGAAAACAAAAAAGCTGGTGGTTGCGTCATGGGTTAGTATGGCACAGGGTGATGTGGGCGGCCTCGCCACAGGGCTCAAGACCCACTTCAGGTCCTGAGCCCCTGCATGCGGGAGGCCACCACACAACGCCCCGCGTCATAGATCATTAACGGCAGTTGAGGTATCGAAGTAACCCATCGACAAATGCACCAAGCTCACACCACAACCCTGGAGCCTTGCCTGGTTGAGGCCTGCCACACCCACCCGCTGCCTCGATTGTGGGACCATCGGCGTGTGCGCTCTTCGCTTTCGTTCTTTATTCTATTTTTCAACTTTTCGTTCTTTCTTTTTCCCTGGCTGGTGAGGTGGTTCAGCCAAAAGGCACAGAGCGTCCCACAATGGATGAAGAAGATCAAGAGTTGATGTAGCAACGTGGCAGACAGTAAAAGGCATTACCAACCGTAGAATTTCATCTCCGGTTCATAGTCTACATCACTTAAAGTGGTGGCCTGCTCGTCCCTCTATTCCGAGGGGCTGAGCGGTTCCCTGCCAACCCCAAAAACAATTTCTACACCAGCAGGACTGCAACATGTTCGACGTAATCAATCAAGGCACAACAAGTTTCATCATGAACTGGCGATGGTTTTTTCAAGCAACATACAACATGTGGGAGCCTTGCAACCAGCAACCAGCAAGGCCTTCACTTTTTTCGGTGATTTCTTCTTCTTTCAACTTAGAAGAAAGATGGAAGCAATACCTACGGCAGCACCAGCCACCTACAGCTATCGACAGAGGCGACAAGAAGCGGTGGCAGCCTCGGGGCATCGCCTGCTCCACCCCTCGCTCGCCCACCTCCGTCCAGTAGTACCCCCCCCCCCCAAGCGCACGTTGGCCATGAGGCTCACGTTGGTCCTCTTCGTCCCCTTCGGCCCATAGGAGCACCTGGTGCCGGGGCTGCGGCGGCTGGTCGCGGATGATAGTACGCCCCAGGAGGGGAGGGACGGTGGTGCTGCTCTCGCGGAGGACCACTGGACAGAGGGCGTGGAGCTGCTCCACCAGTGGCGCGACCTGCACCGTCTGCGTCTGTTCAGCGACGCCTTCTCGCGGTGCGTGCGGCCCATGACACGACACGACACGACACGCACGCAAGCACACCACGACTGTGGCGGTGGTCTGACGACATGTCGTCTCCAGCCAGCTGATCGAGGAGGTGGAGCACTACCTGAACTCGCCGGCGCCGAAGACCAGCGAGATCGTGCTCGAGGTCCGTCGCCGCAGAGTAGTTATCAGCAAACCAAGTGCCGCACCAACTGACCCGATTCCTCATCAGGAGATTGGAATGCAGGAATGCATGCGGGGCCTCGTGGACCGGGTGCTGGGTCCGTTGGTGGCTCGGCTCTATCCCGACGTGGCCGCCGGCTTGAACTACCATCACTCCTTCATCGTACGACGCGCGCCTTCTCTGGGTCCGTAGATCATTGCTGGCTGCACTCAAACTGGCCATTCATGTGCAGATCAGGAACTCGTGGTGGGAGAGCGACGACTTCCAGCTGTGGCGGTACACATGTGGCAGTGAAGGTGGTCGACACACTCCGCTTACATGTAAGGTTGGTGCCGGGCAGATACGTGGACGAAGAGAGCGGCGAGCCGACCAGCAGGCATGTGGACGACAGCGTGGTCACCTTCAACATTTGCCTGGGCGTAGGCGATTTTGGGGGTATAGTTAGCTCTGTGTTGGTGTTTTCTGAGCAGGAGGTGCTGATGTTACCAATCCAACACAAATCTGTGCAGGTTGTGAGCTCCGATTCTATGGCCACAACAAGAGCGAGGACTACCGACGAGATCGCTACTTTGAGTATGAGCAGGTGAGCACTGACCCAGTTGATTCACCTTGTTCATCCGTCCAGGACCTCACTTCCATTTCCTCATCTTGCTGGCCGTTGTCAGGTGCCTGGTGTGGGAGTGATACACCTGGGCAGCAATGAACACGAGGTCCTGCCCATGACATCACCCGGCAAGCGCTACAACCTGATCATCTGGCTCTCTCCACGAAGGTGATCCAAAAGAGACAAAATAATAAAAAAAGCTGCCGCAAAAGAAAATGTTTTTCTTTTCGACCTGCAAAAGAAAGTGAAACAAAAAGGCCACGTCACCATCGGCCAAGAAGATGGAGAGGAGAGTGCACACCGCCGCAGGCGTGCTGGGCGCCACCACGTTGTTGCTGGTCCTGCTGTTGCTCGATGGGACCGAAGCTTCACGATACTGCTCCTACCATCCAGAGGCACCCGAGTGCCGCAACGTGCAACCCCGCTACCCCCCAGCAAGCGATTGGGAGGTAGACCCGGCCCATCTAGAGCTGCAGGAGATGGAGGCAGACCTCGCTGCCGCGATCTCTACGTCCAACGAAGCAGGTGCCGCCGTCATCAATTCAACATCCATGTGCGCCATCGATTCCTTGGATGCCCATCTCGCAGACGACGTGCCACCGTCGGCAGTCTCTACGCCAGCGAAGGGCATGGGAGAGGCCTCCGGGTGGCGCCTGCTACTCACCCGCCAGGCCAGGCCCGTCTTTGAAGCCCTTGGCGTCGGTACTCCCTTTACTCTCTACTCCTCCCCATCAGCCAGGACCGCCGCTCACTACACGTTTCTACGTTTCGTTCGAGCACAGTCGGCGCTGCGCTGGTGACGTTCGCTGTGTTGGCTAGGTGGTGGGTTCACCGCCAGGCGCGGCAGATCGACGCCCTGGAGGACGTAGCGGCGGCTGAGGCTTTGCTGACGCGGCGTGCCGCGTCGCCGTTCGCGGTCGTGGTCGACGCCACGCTCGGGACGTCGCTGGTCTCCGACCTCCGCCGCCGGCTGGAGGCCCGGCTGGCCCAGCTCCACGCCCGGCGGCAGCAGTCGCTCGACGCCGCCGCGGCCGAGCTGGCCGGGCAGGCCAGCGTCGCCGACCGCAAGCACCAGTTCGTCAAGAAGTGGAGGCGCATCCACGCCAAGACCTTGCCCATCCCGCAACTCGAAGCCCTGTTGGCCGAGGCCGAAGAGGTGGTACGTTATGTGTGTGTGTGTGTGTGTGTGTCGTGTGTGTGTGTGTGTGTGTTGTGTGTGTGTGTGTGTGTGTGTGGTGTTGTGGTTGGCTCAGAGACTCAAGCGAGAGGGCTGTTGTCGATCTAGGAATCCGAGTTTGAGGTGGTGATCAGGGAGTGGCTCGAGTTTAGGCGCCAAATCGAACGGGAGAGCACCACGCTTCGCCTTACGATGAGCGAAGACGGCGAAAGCCTCCCCTCTTCGCTGACCCGCTCCACCGAACTGCGCCTGCTCGCCGCCGCACGACCCAACGCCATCGCGCGCTACACGAATGACAGCGACGACGACGACGACGATGCTGTGATCATCGAGCGCGACGACAAGAACAGCAGCAGCACGAGCACGAGCACGAGCACGAACACGGAGAACGAAGGCGAAGTGGAGGTGGTGGAGGGTCAGTACATAGGTGGCGAGAGGAATGCGGCCAAGCGAAGATCGACCAATGGCCCCCTGGGATCGCTTGTTCTCGAAGATTACGGTGCGTCCCCCCTTCGGTAGCCAGGCCACCTATGACCGCTGCTGGCGCTGCTGACATGTTCTGCGCGCGCGCTCTGAATGGAGCTCTGCAGGCGGGGAAAACGACTCGTCCATCGCGCGGGAGTTGGCGCGACAGACCGACAGCGAGAGCTACTTCCGAGTGTGGGAGCTGCATCACAAACACGAACTTCTCCAACTGGGCCGTGAGAAGCTACGACAGAAGCAGGTACACGTTGTGTGCGTGTGCGTGTGCGTGTGCGGTCGATGCGTGTGTGCGATGAAAGTATAACCGACACTTCTGGTGATGTGCTGCTCCAGGAGGACAAGATTCAGGAGCAGCAGAAGCGCGAGGAGGACAACGAAGAGAGACGAAGCCAAGCCCGCCGCACGCTCAAAGAGCAGCAGGAGGCCAACCGGATCGAACAGGAGAAACTCAACCACCAGAAACAGGAAGCACGTACGTGGCCTTGGCCCCCGGTGTGTGAGTGTGTGTCGTGTGTGTGTGTGTGTGGTGGTGGTGGTGGTGGTGGTGGTGGTGGTGGTGGTGGTGTGTTGTGTGTGTGTGCGTGTGTGTGTGATGAAGTGTATTATAGGCCGAGCTGACACCACCGTCATCGGCGACGTTACAGGCAAGGCCGCGGAGGAGGCGGAGGAACGGACGGCATGGAGCAGTCTCCGGACCAGGCTGTTCCTGCACGCCAGCATCTACGGCGGGATTGCGCTCTACCACCTGTGGCACAGCCTTCTCGATTCGTGGCGATCCACTCTCGACTTCAGTTCCACGTGCACTCCCGCCGTACGTCTGCCTTCTCTCGCACCACCGTACACGACACGCGACACAACACGCACGACACGCACGACACGCACAACCGCACACACGCACTGCTTACAAACAAGGTCACGTATGTGCGCTGCAGATTCCGCTTCTCGTCGATAAGGTCTGTCTGCTTGACTTGACGGTCTATCTTCCGCTTCACATCCTCCTTCCGCTCCTCTTGTGCGTTCTCGTCCTCGCCATCCAGTGGGGCGGTCTGCTCCTTCAACTCCCCTCGCTCGCCGCTCTGTGCCTCCTCTTCGCTGCCATCTGGTGCGTCTCCCGTGCCGTCCCCTCTCGTGTGTGCGGCGTGTTGTGTGCGGCATGTTGCATGCGGCGTGTGCGGCGTGTGCGGCGTGTGCGGTTTGGTGCCCCAGCTGATGTGTTGGCTGGCCACCGCAGGAGCAAGGTCCCTTCTGCGCTCGACTATGCGGGTCTCGTGGGCGTGGTAGTCGTTCAGCTCTTGGTCTTCGCCGCTAAGTGGGCCATCGCGTCGAGCGCCAACGATGGCGGCGAGGTCGGCCACGTGAGGCAGAGAGCGCCCCGCCGCCTGCTTGGCGCAGTGCTCACCACGATCGAGGTCTCGCTGTTCGTCGTCAACATCGGCCTCGCCCTCGCTTGCTTCGCCCGGCGTCGCAACGACGTGCTGCACGATTCCTTCACTGACTGCTTCTCTACGCCCAGCGACTTTGGGAGTTGCTACACCTACTACTGAGAGTGGCTCACACTTCTTTGCTACACGAATTCCTTAAAAAGCCCCCTTTGTACATAAGAATGGAATGTGCTTTTAGTTCAGATGGAGGATTGCTAAGTTGTTGTGTGTGTTGTTAAAAAATAAATCGCTTATGACAAGCAGCACGAGACGCGTGGGTATGGTTTCTGTGTGCTGTCGCGCCTCTTTGGTGGTGGTACTACCTGCGACCCTCCCGTGTTGAGCCAGCCCGTCCGTTGCAGTTCCAAATAGGCCAGTCCTGTCATCCAACGTTCACACAACAATCGCCAGTCAAGGGCAAGTTTTGTTCACAGGTGGCTGAAGGCAAAAAAAAAGGCAGAGGCATACCACCAAAGGCTGTGGTCACGTTGCGGTTGAGCTTGGCGCTGGTCTCCAGGAAGGGCACGGGCATGCCCAGGTCGCTGCTCATCTTGCGCGCCAGTGCCGCGCCTTCTTGCGCCGTGACTTCGCGGACCTGGTTTGTCCTGCGCCAGTCGGAGATTGTTGCCGTCTCGTCAACGTCGCATTTGTTGCCTGACGTGCGTGTACGGTGAGTGCGGTGTGTGCGGTGAGTGCGGTGTGTGCTGTGAGTGCGGTGTGTGCGGTGTGTGCGGTGTGTGCGGTGTGTGCGGTGTGTGCGGTGTGTGCGGTGTGCATTCAAGAAACAAACAAACAAACAAACAAATGTGTGCATGAAAGGTTGAAGTACCAACGAGTATCAAGGAAAACGGGTCGTCTTTTTTGATCCGCTTTATCATGGGCCAGTAGCCTTCGATTGCTTCCCGATCAGTGACGCTCCTGAAGCTCTTCCTGTCGGTGACCGAGTAGACGCATAGAAGAGCACTCGCCGCTCGAATCCACTGTAACCCCCAAGCCAAGCATTTGGCACTCAGTCCACACACAACACATACACACACACACAACACACACAACACACAACGTCTGTGTCACACACGCGCACATAGGAGAAAAGACGACAGACAACCGACCTGTTCGCTCAAGGCAGTAAACTCCTCAGGGCCGGCCGTGTCCATGATGTCCTGCAGAGCGCAATGCTTCAGATAAAGGCGGCAAAGAGAGGGGGGGTGGGGGAATGGACGCACAAGCAACACGACCAGGCCATTAACGAGGGCCATCTTCCGGTAATTGTCTTCTGCTCGAAGCGCGCGCGCGCGTGTGTCCCGTTCCACAGGTGTCATTGTGTGCGTGTGCGGCAGTGTGCGTGCGTTTCCTGTGGTGAGTAGAGTACTACTGGGGAGGGGGGGAGGGAGACTGGTCAAGTGGCGAACCGATGGTGGGGTCGTATTCTTCAACGAAGAACTGCTGGACCAGCATGATGGTCAACGCAGACTTGCCCACGCCGCCTGCACTCGCCCACCACCACATGCCACGCATTCATCACTCGCCCACCCACTACCAATCATAAACGGCCACTTTGACACGACACACGACACACGACACACGACACACGACACACGACACACGACACACACGTACAATCGCCCACCACGGTCACCTTCAATTCGTGTGGGTTCTTCAAGTAGCAGCCGTGAGTGAGCTGAGGCTCATATCTAAGGGGTGCAAGAAGCCACCACGCATGCACCCCAAACTCGATCATGTGAGGTTTCGGCCACCATCATCGAGAAAACGTTCGCGCAGAGGGGGGAGGCACGTATCACGGAGCGGATTGCTGAGCAGCGCTTCCTTCAGCACCGCCTTGAAGCCCCTGGCGCCGTCGTCGTCGTCGTCTTCTCCTCCTCCTCCTGTCAAAGCTGAAGCTGCCACCGCTGCCCGCCACAGGGCGTCGTCATCTGCGAACCTGCGCCAACACCCACAAACGCCACCGAGGTCGAGAGGTGAGCAGTGCTCTCCAGAGTGCCCCAAAAACAAACGGTTTGCACGCGGTGCACCGTTTCCAGGCCCGGCTCACGAGCGACAGGGTGCAGCCGACCTCTGAGAGAGGCACGAACAGGAGGACGTGCAGGGACAACTCGGGCGGTAGTGCGGTGATGAAGTCCACCGTGCCTGTGGTACCCACCATAAACACAAACATATTAATACACACATTAAATCTTTATTTCAATAACGTTATTGCAGATGCGATTGCGATGAGGAGGTCGTCGCCGAACAACACGCACCGCCACAACGAGGCGAAAGCAGCTGTGTTGCCGGCACGGCAGCCATTGTCTCTGGAAAGAATGGCGTGTCGTACGGCCAATTAATTGCAGCATACTTCTGGTGGCAAAAAAGGTACAGCTTCAGGCCTGCTGGGGGTCGAACCCAGAATCTCCTGATTCGTAGTCAGACGCCTTTCCATTGGGCCACAGGCCTTGCTTGTTTCGTTTCGCTTTGAGCCTTGGCGCGCAGCAACAAATTATCTCACCTCACTTTGGACCTGCTGCTATTTTTTGGTACCTGTGAAAATCTACGGGGAAACATAAGGGTTGCCCAAAATTCCGGAGACCAAACAAAAAAGTCTTGTGACTTGTGTCAGACTTGCAAATGTTGCCTTATTTTTTATCATGCCCTTGCTGGTTGCTGGTTGATGGTTGTGGCTCACACTGATGGAGCTGCTGGCTGTGCACACAAGTGGCACCTGTGGCCATCATCCACTGCAATTCCTGTGCAGGAGTAGCAGTGATGATGATTGTTGCCATCCCAGACTGGGTTGAAGAGGATCTGTGCTGACACTGAGGAGCTCACTGCATGAATTGAGAACAAGCTCCACAAGAAGGTGAGCCAGTTGACTGTCAAGATAACATTCCAGTCCCTGGGCATCTCCTATAAGGAGGTGGTTCAGATTCTGGCTGATGTTGCCCAGGCTTTGTGATCCTACCTCCTGCCATACTTGCCCCCTGTCACAACCCAATCAAGTACATCAAGTCCCAGGTGTGCCACATGACCATTCATGACAGAGGGACTTTGTAAGGCCACAACAGCAGCACAGATCATGGCAACCAATGCTATGGGCCAGTTCACACACATGATGCAGTTATGCTGTGGGTAGCATGGGTTTGCAGTTGCTGGGTAAACATGGACTTCAGGAGTCCTAGGGTTCATGTGTCAACACCATCAGTTCACATGGACATGTTTGTGACAGCAACCAACGCTGGTTTGAGTCCAAACATTCACCACGCAGAGGGAAGCAAGCAGCTTGCATGGCCAATCCACAATAATGTAACTTCTGACCAAAACAAAAAGAAGGCTCTGTTTTGTACAGAAGGCAAAACGATTTTTCCGCTGCCGGGAATCGAACCCGGGGCGCATGGGTGAGAACCATAAATGTTACCGACTACACCACAGCGGATTTGGATGTTGATGTTCTTGCCCAAGGTGTTCATGTCGTCTAAGGCACTTTGCTTTTCAGGCGTCTTCCTTTTATGCGCCGTGGCGGCCATTGGAGAGCCGAGAGAGGAAAGTCAAAGGGAAAAGAGTCGAGGAAGCAAGGTGAAGGGGCGTGAGATTGATTGTGGGGAGTGGAAATGCTGACGCATGGGAGAGCGCCATCGCTCATTATCTGGGCGTCTTTTCTCCTCATCTCCTTCTTCACATCACATGCTCTCGGTAACCGCTCTCATCTTCTACCTTTACACCTACAACCATTTGGTGGAGGGGGGCTATCTTGTTGCTTCATTCCTAACTCAATCTTCTTTTTCTTCATATTCTTCTTCTACATCGCCCTCAGCCCAGAGCTGTAGAACTTGTGATTTCCAGGCCGGCGTCCAGCAAGGGGCGCTCGATTTCCGGGGGTCGTCCCTCGACCAGAAGACATCGCTCGTCCTGAGCACCGAGACCTCGGCCACCATCAAGGCCTCTGACACGCCGCTCTCCTTCACCCTCGAGGCCTGGGTGTGGCCCGCGCAGGCCAATCTCCGCCGACCACAGCCCCTGTTCGCCCGCTACCCGCGCACCCAGCCCATCCAGGGCCACTCCCGCGCCGAGTTCCTGCTCCAGCTGCAGGCCAACGGCAATCTCAATCTCTTCTTCGGCGGCGGCTCGGCCAACAAGGACCGCCTGGCGCTCAATCTCGACTGCGGTTTCAACGTCGTGCCCGCCGGCCGCTGGACCCACGTCGCCCTGAGCGTGGCCACCACCCCGGGACTGGTCAACCCGCGCGAGGCCCGGGTCTACCTCAACGGTCACCTCGCCTGCGAGTGGCCCGGCACCGAGGCCGCCAACACCACCTTTGGCGGCACCCGGCAGATCATGCACGACCAGCCCTTCGTCTTCTCGAAGTACGAGCTGGCCGACTGCGACGGCCCCGAGCGCCTGCAGACCTTCCACGGCCGCATGGACGAGCTGCGCGTGTGGGCCGGCGTGCGCACCCCGGCCGAGATCCTGGCCGCCTACGACGCCACCGACCTGTCGTCGACCACGACCACCACCCCCTACGCCGAGGCTCGCGCTAGTAGTCTGGTGGGCCTGTTCCACCTGGACCGCGAGTCAAGAGGCGAGGGGGAGGATGAGTCGTACGTGGCGCTCGATTCTTCCCCGACCGGCGCCAACGCCGCGTTCGAGGGCGAGATCGAGGGCCAGGCTCCGGTGTGGGTGCCCTCGTCGGCCCCTCTGGTGCTGCGAGTGGAGGCGACCAACTTCTTGCTGGCGCACCTCACCCTCTTCATCTACTCGGCCCACCCGAACGACACGTTCGCGGCGCAGATCGACGTGTCGGCGCTCAACCCGATCGAGTCCATCTACCGCGACGGCGGCGCGGCCGTCCTGGTGAACCAGGGCAACGTCATCACCGTCGCCGAAGGCTCACAGTACGTTTTCTTGGCATTCTCCACATTTCTCACACCATATCAACCATAGAGTGGCTACTATATATGAATGTAGGTTCCCTGTGGCCTATTTCCTGACCTCATCGCCGGTGAGTTACACTGCAACGGTGCGCTACCGTGCGGTGTCGTACGACGCGAGAGCTGAGAGTGCGCTGGTGGCTTCGGAGTGGGCCGAGATCGTGGTGCGGGTGGAGGTGACCGGGTGCGACGGCCAGGGCGGCGAGATGGACTGGTGCGGCGTGTGCGAGGGGGACGGTCGGTGCGAGCCGTACGGGTGCGACGGCGAGGGCAGCCGACTCGACGTGTGCGGCGTGTGCGACGGCTACGGCGAGTCGTGCCGGTGCTCGCTGGCCAACTGGCGCGGCTACGAGACCGAGGAGCTGGACAAGAGCGTGCTGTTCTACGACCTAGCTCACCTGAACGAGGCCATGGAGGCCATGAAGGGTGTGGTGGACGATGTCACCTCGCTCCTGCTGGAGAGCGACGACCGCCGGATCAGCTGCGCCAACGTGACCACGGCCCTGGCCAACGTCAAGCGGCTCCAGGCCAAGACCTACATCTACAACACCCTCTTCCTCGAGCCCTTCCTGGAGCTGCTCAGCTAAAACCATCAACAACAGGACAGTAGAAGAAATAGCAGTGAGAGATTGAGGCAAATGTTATGTGGTGAAGGTACACCTGCTTTTAATTAGGAAAGACAAATATACATACTGATTGAGGGTTGAGTGCTCCACTGGAACCTTTTTCCAGTTCACCATTTCCTGTGAATAGTGCAACAAGTTAGCAACTAGTGTGCACCTTGTGAACTTTTTGATTTAGTGGCACCATTCATGGGAGTATGTGGCACACCTTCACCTTGACACTGCACTCTGCCTCACTTCTGGAGGGTGGTGGTTTGTTTGGAGCCAGTCTTCAAGGGCCTTGACAAAGACAGCCTGCATCTTCCTTAACTTGTTGCTGGCATTGCCCAAGGGAACCCTGTAGAAGAGTTTGTGCTGGCCTGGCCTGTGGTAACCCTCTTGCTAGACCTGCCACCAAACACATTCTGCCAGCCATCCTAGCTCAGTAGCCCCGTTTGGCTAGCTCCTTTTGACACCCAAGCAAAGCCAGCTGCCATATTGTTATCACACAATATCATGATGCAACATTGAGCAGAGGCATGCCACATGAGCAGACCAAAGTACTTCCAGACCTGGTTGGTGACAACCACCTTGGCCTTGGCAAATCAAAAGTAAATTTTTAAAAATGCAAAAAGCATTAAATAAATAAATTGCATAATAAAACAGTGCCTTTAAATCTTTGCTTTTATCCAACATGGTCCTACCCAACATACACAGTGTAGGTGGATGATTGATCATGTACATCCATGTGCTTCCAGGCATTTGACCAAAGGCACGACCAGCCCATACTGCCCAAAAACGAAAACAATGTTAGGTGACTTTTATTTTTCAGCGGCGACGACAACGACAGCGATGACGTGCCTGCGTGGATAGTGCGGACCGACAGTCGCGGGGGTCGCGTGGTGTTTTTGTTTGATGGCGACGCAGGGCCGACCGCATAATCGGACGCGCTCCATCCATCTGGCGACTGGGGCTATCAAACAACCGGGCTGCGTTCTTGACGGTGCGCGGACTTTTCCTCGGCGATGGTGCGCATGAACTTGCTAGGGTCCGATGGGAGTGACGGTGATGAGGACGGTGGCGCATTCCGTTCTCGGTGGGTGGATGACGTGCTGCGGCTTTAGTGCGTACCACACAATCGAGAAAAAGGGTTGCGTGTTTTGTGGTGGTGTCGGCGGCGGTGGCGAAGACGTGCCCACCCTGAATT